>NC_079147.1:196161830-196208830 GCF_945859685.1 Eupeodes corollae | reverse complement strand
AAATACTTGAAGCAGCTAGCATAGGGCTTATGAAGAGGATGTTAGAGACTCATCGGAAAAGCTCATGAGAATCTCTTTCGATTGTAGCTCCAACTTCAAAATTCCCACAGTGTTTCCTTGTTTAGGTTTGGATCGGGATATCCGTAGCCTGACCTGAGAGGTTTTGGTCCTAGTCAATGTTGGATCCTCGGAATGTTCGGACATGTATATACTGTAAAAGTGTCGTGCGTCGATCGAAATGTGGTCAATCTGGTTAACAGTTCATTAATCAGGAGATTTACATGTCCTTATCTGAATTACAGCAGGGCATGAACATCGAAGCTCCAGCCCGTAGGGTATTAAACGCTTAGCATGAGGGAACCAGATGTAATGGCAGACCTCATCTCCGATGACGTGGCCAAGTTGAGGTTAACGCACGCCGCGAGCTTGGTATTAGAAACTGGAGACAACAAGCTAGAGATTGAAAAAGCTGGGTAGATCTATTACTTGAGGCCCGGGTGCACGATGCGCTGTACCGCCAACTAAACTACATTTTTCAAAAACACTACACAACGCTCTAAATAACCCTTTTACACAGACCATAATCTTCGAATGTTCCAAGGTCCCTAGAGTCAAAATAAAAGATTTTGTGCGTGCGTGTGTACGTACGTTCAAAAGTCCGTACGTTCCCGTAGTTTTTTTCGATGTCAATACCTCAAGAACCAGTAGAGCTATCGACTTCAAATAAATTTTGTTACACAGATAAGCAGAGATAAAGATGCTAAAAAAGCTCTCGAGAAAATTGCGTGAGCGGTTTTTGGTTAACCCTTAATATCTAACGAACCAATAACGCTAGAGACTTGAATTAAATTTTATATAATGATAATTTTATATAGTGATACTAATGAAACATATTTTTTGAAAAAAATCCAACTTACGTTTTTTTATAAATCAAAAAACCTGAAAAAAAAAATGTGTCACCTCGATGATTTTACGAAAACAAAATGATTTAATCTCCAAAACAATTTTCGCAGCGAAAAATAAAGTTTTCAACATCAGGTAAAATTTTGAGAAAAATCAAATTGATATTTGTAAATTCGACAATTCGTTAGTTGAACTCCTTACCACTGGTGGGGGGAAGTAAAAATCACGAACTGGTAGTTTGCCGTTTTAATAGCAAGTGAACTTTATTATTGTGAATTTCCTACTTTTATACAAAATAAATGCTTACTGAACTATTTTAAATAAATTAATACTGACAAAAAAATGAATGAATGAAATAAGATCATGTTGTTTTTAAAAGTGCATGGCGTTGCGTCGCGACGACGACGACAACGCGTTTGCACACTGCTGTTTGCGGGTGGTGTCATCTTCGTTGTTGTTGTTGTTATCACAACATGCTGGGCCCCTCAGACTGGAGACACAGAGAAATCGATATCTTCAAAGACAGCATCAGCTATTGGTGGTTCCTTGAATACTGTTTCAGTTCTTTTTGTTTGCTTAGATAATTGAGGTCTTCTTCGAACTATGATAACCACAGTTATGAGGCAGATTATAACCAGAAACCCAGTAGATCCAAATAGTGAGTACTGATGAATTCGGTGGGTCCTGATTTCTTTCAAGATATTTTCTTGACTTCTTTGAAGCTCTATTGCCTGCTCCAAGCTTGATATTTCCAAAGAAATATTTGACTGCTGTAAGATCGGTTGTTGTTGCTCTGTTTTAAAAATAAGCGAACTTAACTGCTCAGAGAGGTTGAATGATGGCAACACTGAGGATTTCAATCTGCTTGTCATCATTTGTCTTCCAATAATTGTTGTAGTCTGGTCATGTATCAAGCAATTTGATGGCAACTTCATTATTCCACAACCTTTTAAGATAGTTGGTACTGAATCGAAGTCGCAATTGATGTTAACTGTTGTAGACTTTGGGACACTATAAATCCAAGTGTTCTGTTGATGCATCTCAATCCAGTAGGTCTTTAGTGGGATATCTTTTACCAGACATGAATCTATTGGTTGTCGGTCGTTTTGAATTATTTTCATTTCACATGAACTGTCTGAATATCCACTTGTGTATAGCGGGTGTTGGAGAGTACACCAGTAAGTTTCAAATGGCCTTTCCTTGCAACGCGAAAATTCGTCTTTGTTAATTGGATAGTAGTGGTTTCGTTGTAAATTAACCAGCAAATAGTCTGATGATGGAACGATGCAAGTGAAATTTCCATTGTTAAAAGTTGGGACTGCGAGCACCTTATATAACTTAAATTCTTCGTTGTATAGCAAAGGTAGTGTAATTTCCATTATAATATTGCTACCAGTCACCCTTCCTCTCAAACTTAAGGTTTTATATAGTTGTAGGATTGATTCGTGATGCCTCTCTCCAGGAATCATCAATGTCCGGGGGATATTTTCATGAATTTTTGTTAGTTCGTTTTTAAATTGTTGCACTGTAAGGATAAGTGGATGAATCCTTCCAGTATGTGTTGAGAGCAACATCTCGAGTAATATGTTTTGAGTCGACTTATAATTTATCATTATAAGGATGGCATTTAGAGCTGCTGAGGAAGACAATTTCAGGTTTTCGTACCTTTTTGTTTCGTTTGAAAGTTTAGAAACAATTGTACTTAATAGCTGGATTTCTTTCTGGTTTTCTAATTGCTCCTTCTTAAAAATGTTAACAGTTGATTCAATAATCGTCGTTTGATTTTTCATTAGGTCTATTATCTGTTTTTCATTTTCGTTTATCGTTGCAATTGTCTCCTCATACTTGTCAGCGAATCTTTGATCAAGTATTCCAAAAAGTTCGTTGGTCACCGTTCCAATAATATCAAATGGTGACCGTTTTTGTCTTCTTGCCGAGTCCTCATTAGCATGAAGAAGGATTTCGTTGTTGAGTTTGATTTGTTGAAGTTGATGTTTGAATTGAATCAACGTTTTGTCACATAATGTTGATTTGACTTCAACCAGGTCTGTTGATCCACAAAATAATTCCATTGAGTTAATTAATTTTGTGAACGTTTCGTACTCGTTCCAATAATTACTCATGTTGAAAAACACAATCATTTTCCAAGAACTAGAAATTAAATTGGCTTGTCCCACATCTTCGAAATAAATTCCTGGCTGACTTTCAAATGGTGTGATTTCGACCTCATGTTGACGGGTTGTGGCGAAGGAAGTAGCCAAGCTCAGCACTCCGAATAGTATGAATAGCCAAAAGAATGGCTGAGCTATATTCGTTGATAAGTTGACTTGTCGGACTTGTGTTTCTAGTTGTTCATTTTCTATGGGCAATCGACACAGTTTAGTGATGGGCCGTTTAAAGAGTTTATTTTTACTAAACACTGTAGCTGTTCGAACACATTTGTCGGTGCCGGGGTGAACTTCTGCTATTTTTCCCATCATCCAGGTTGTTGGTGGTAGCCGGTCTTCTTTGATGAGCACAATGTCATCAACTTTGATGTTTTCTTCTTTTTGTTTCCATTTGGGAAGTTGTTGCAGCTGCGAAAGGTATTCGGATGACCAGATCTTCCAAAAATCTTGAGTCATTTTTTGTATCAACTGCCATCGAGATCGAAATGTTTTCTTTTCGTCTATAATTGGTTCGGGTACTGCATTAAGAGCAGCTCCTATCAAAAAGTGTCCAGGAGTCAGAATTGTGGTGTCATCAACATCGTTTTCGATTGCCGTAAGTGGTCGAGAGTTTAAACAACCTTCTATTTGTGTCAGCAGGGTTGACAGTTCTTCAAACGTAAGCATTGTTTCACCGATAACTCTTTTTAGATGATATTTTGTCGACTTGACACTTGATTCCCACAGTCCTCCAAAGTGCGGTGATGCGGGTGGTATAAAATGCCATTCGATTTCGTCTTTCACAAGTTTTGATGATGCATCTTCTTCATGACGCTTGATGATTGTTTGCATTTGTTTTTGGATTTCCTTGTTGGCCCCAACAAATGTTGTACCATTGTCACTATAGAAATGCGAGCAAAGACCTCTTCTTGAAGTAAATCGTTTCAATGCAGCCATGAATGCTGCTGTGGTAAGGTCACTCACAAGTTCAATATGAATAGCTTTGGTAGCGAAGCAAACAAATATGGCGATGTAACCCTTGGTCGATCGGTTTCCTCGCCCCTTGGAGATTAATATTTGAATTGGTCCAGCATAATCAACACCTGTGTGTGTAAACGGTCTTGATGGTGTTACTCTAGCTGCTGGAAGTAGTCCCATTTGTTGAGTTTTTGGCTGTGCTTTAAAACGGAAGCATTTCATACACTTATGTATGACTTGTCGAATACATCTTTTAGCTTGAATGACCCAATAGCGCTGCCTTAGTTTTGCAAGTGTAAGTCTGATACCACCGTGCAACGTTCGTTCATGGACATCTTCAATTAGCAGTTTTGTAAACCACTCTTCGTGAGGCAGGATGATTGGATGTTTTTCTGTGTTATTAAGCTCCGAATTTTGTATTCGGCCGCCAACAACAAGGATATTGTCTTCGTTTAAAAGTGGGTTTAAGAAGAGTACTTTACTCCTTTTGCTGATGTTCTTTCCACTTCGTAGGCATTTTAGTTCTTCGGAATATACCTTTTCTTGAATGTATCGTATAATTCCTTTTGTCGCGATGTTCAACTCCTGAACTGTTAAAACACCAGTTTTAATTGGGTTGTTTAGTTTCTTGCTTCTGCAGTTGTTCTTATATCGCCTACAATAAGCAGCTACTCTTATTAACTTATAGTAGTTAGAGAATCTTTTGGTAATGTCACTAGTTTCCTCTGCTGCAATCGTTAGGACTTTTCTTGTTTCAGGAATATCAATCACTGCATTCGTTTGTTGTTCTTGTGAGGGCCAATGATCTGAATCGAATTGCAGCCAATCAGGTCCAAACCACCATATCTGATTGTTGGACATTTGTTCTGGGAAACAGCCTCTTGAACCAAAATCAGCTGGATTGTCGGATGATCGTACATGCCTCCAGCAAGTTGTGTTTGTTGCCTCTTGTATTTCTGAAACTCGGTTTGCAACAAATGTCTTCCAAGTAGATGGGCATTTTTGGATCCAAGCCAATGTGATCGTGGAATCTGTCCAGGCAAATATTTTTTCCACTTGTGAGCCAAAGGTTTTCAAAGTTTCTGCCAGTAGTTTTGACAGCAGATGAGCACCACATAGCTCTAGTTTTGGAAGAGGAAGTTTCTTTTTAATTGGTGCTACTTTTGTTTTTGCAGTTAAGAGTGTTGTAGCAAAATTACCAGTTGGTAGAGCCACCCTTGCGTATACCACTGCTGCATATGCTGCTTCGGATGCATCACAGAATCCATGAAGCTCAAAATGTTGGTTCTTTGTAATTTCTATCCACCTTGGGATTCTGATGTCTTCAACTGTTATTAAATTCCTTTTCAACTTGTTCCATTGTTTTTGAAGTTCTATTGGAAGTGGGTCATCCCAGTTGATTTCAGATTTCCAAATGCGCTGCATTAGGATTTTTGCGCTAACAGTCACAGGGGCCAACCAGCCAAGGGGGTCAAACAGTTTGGCTATTTCGGATAAGGTTTTTCGTTTTGTGAGCATGGTATCCACGCTTGTGTCCAAGCTGACCTTGAACTGGAAAGTGTCATTTAAAGGATTCCAGTGGATTCCCAAAGTTTTTATTGTCTCTTCCTTCATGACGTCTATTTTCTGTTGATTTTGTAGTTCCAGGGGTATATGTTGAAGCAGTTTTTTGTTGTTAGCAGCCCATTTTCGGAGATGAAAGCCTGCACCACTTAACATTTCATTAAGTTGCTCTTGAGCTTTTCTGCACTCTGCCATCGTATTCCCTCCCGACATAACATCATCGACATAAAAGTCATGTTTGACTATTTCTGCAGCGATAGGGTACTTCTGTTGTTCGTCTTCAGCTAGTTGTTGAAGAGTCTTAATGGCCAAGTATGGAGCAGATGCCGTTCCATAAGTGACAGTAGTGAGCTTGTACTCTTTAATGGGTCGATCATTAGAACTCCTCCACAAAATTCTTTGATAGTCTTGGTGGTCTTCGTGTAGTTCGATTTGGCGGTACATCTTTTCTATGTCAGAAGTAAACACGTACTTATGTTTCCTCCATCTCATCAGAATTGTTGTAATGTCGTCTTGTAGTTTTGGGCCAACTAACATTAGTTGGTTTAGGCTCACTCCTGTGGTCGATTTTGCCGACCCATCAAATACAACTCTTAGTTTTGTTGTTGTACTTGTAGGTTTAATGACGGCATGATGAGGCATGTAAAAAATATTCTCTCGGTTCGGATTGTTATAGTCAACTTCTATCATGTGCCCCAGCTCTAGAAACTCATTTATTACTTGTGTATATTCAAGTTTAAGATTCTGGTTCTTGTTCAATTGAGTTTCTAATTGACGGAATCTCGCTATTGCTCGATTTTTGGATTCGCCTAGTTGCATAGTTTGCATTGTTTCTTGGTTGAATGGGATTTTGACAACGTATCTCCCATTTGATTTTCGATAATGTGTTTCCTTGTAAAATTGTTCACATTGTTTGTCTTCATTTTTCTGAATTTTTGGTTGGGAAACTTCTTCTAGCTCCCAAAATTTTTCAAGTACATCGACTGAGATTTGTGTTACTAGTCCAGTGATACTATATTTATTAGTTTCTTCATTTGAAGTTCGCCCAGATATTAACCAACCTAGCTGTGATTTCTGTGCTATCAGTGAATTTGAATCATCTCGTTTTATTCCGTCAAGAATTATGTCACCATATGCATCAGCACCAATTATCATGTCAATCGGTCCAGGAACATTAAAGGTAGGATCAGCGATTTTTAACTGATCTAAATTTCCAATTTTAACGCAACTTGTAGTCTTGGAAGGAAGTTGTCTTGTAAGTTTGGGAAGTTCAAGAGCTTCTAATCCGAGACTAAATTCTGAGGTAAAGTGAGGCCTTATTTTGACATTGACCTTGTTTTTTGCGGTTCCTGCATTTGTTGCACCCAAGCCACTTACTTCAACAGAAACATTTTGTCTTTTTAGTTTAAGTGTTTGTGCTATGGATTCAGTTATCAATGACGCCTGTGATCCAGGGTCAATCAGTGCACGTATTGTTATACTGCGGCCAAGTCCGTCTTCATTGTTTATTTGTAATATGGCTGTTGCAATTATTACATTTTGGTCCTGCTCACTGTGGTTAACTTGTTTGGTTGTTTTTATCACGTCTTTTTGAGCTGAGTCTGTTTGTTTGTTTTGGGGGAATCGCTCAGCCCAATCCATATGTAGAAATGAATGATGCTTTTTGTTGCAATGATGGCAATTTCTTTTGCTAAAGCATTGTAATTGCTTGTCATGTCGTAAGCAGTTCAAGCAGAGCTTAGCTTGTTTGGAAAGCTGCCATCTTTCTTTTGGTGTCGCATTTAAGAATTTTTGACATGTGTATATAACATGTTTGCCTTTGCAAATAGGGCATTGAAGGTTTTTCGTATCGATGTGAAAGTTGCGAAGTGTATGTTTCGGTTCATCAAAAGATTTGTTTTGCTTCTTTGTGGGAGCAAGGACATCAAGGGCTTGGTAACGCCTTTCTAGAAAATCCAAAAGTGTCTTCAAAATTGGCATTTTGTTTGGTTCTGCTAGCCCTTGTTCAAACAGGTTTCTGCTTTCGGTATCAAGCATTTTAGTCGTCATGTATACTATAATTGGGTCCCATGATGTGGTATCGAAACCCATGTTTTTGAGTGCTGCCAGTCCTTCTTTGATGGCATCAAAAATGTTTTTGATCGACGTTGCTGATGGAATGTTACTGGGCTGTCCAGCCTTAAACATCTTTTCTAGATGAATAGATACAATCTTTCTTTCGTTATTGTAACGGTTTTTTAAGATTTCCCACGCACTATTGTAGTTTTCACTTGAATATGTAAGATGTTTGATTAAATGGAGCGGCTCTCCCTCTAAATGTGTCTTCAGATATTCCATTTTTTCTGATGTGTTGAGGCTACTTCTATTGTGTATGATTGTGGAGAAAAGATCATAAAACGGTTGCCATTCTAAGAAATTTCCTTTGAAGGTTGGAATCTTCAGCCTCGGAAGCATTGATTCGGGTTTCGCTTCTTTTGGCTTGTTACTATTGTTGCCATTGACTAAATTGGATGCCATTTGGTGAAGGAACCTATTAATGTCCTGTTTTACACCCTTATACTCGTTGTTTGCCACATACGGTACCTTCAGATCTTCCTCCGATGCATTTGCAATAAAGTCTTCATGCAGATCGGTGATGTTTCGAAGTTGTTCAAGTAACATTTTTTGTTGGTACTCATATATTTCTTTGGAGTAGTTATCGAAAGTTTGCTCAAATTCTTCCAAGTTTTCAACTATGGCGGTGACTTTAAGCCTTAGTTTTTTCAACTTTTGCATCTGAAGAACATCTGCACTGCCTTTAGGTTTTCCTTCACTTTCATTCCTTTTTTCCAGTTCTGGGATGATTGCATCTAATTTTTTTCTTAGTTCTTCGTACACCGATTTCACTCGGTTATATGTATCCCTTTGCATGTAAGGAGTGTCCTTTTTTACTGTAGACACTATTTTTTGATGGTTTGAGTCAAACTCAGACCATAGAGCACTTAGACGTTGGAGTCTTTCTTCTTTGTATCTGAGGGTTTTCCTTGACGCACTGTCCTTACCAACATTTCTGTTCAATGTTTCGATATCTTCAGCCAAGGTTTTTTGCTTGGCTACAATAATGAAAACTTCAGTTTCGTCTAACATGATTATAGCACTTTTTTTTTTTGTATGTATCGTTTTTATTTATTTAATTTATTCGTTGCGTAGTTTTATATTCGTATAATAGCTTCACTTGTATTTGTTCTTAATTTGTAGGTAATTTTTCTCGATTTAGATAACTTTTTTTTTTTTAGATTTGTTATTTAAAATATATACCAATGTCAAAAGCCTTGGTAACGCTTCACTGTTTCTTCTTCTCGAAGGACCAATGTAAAATTCGACAATTCGTTAGTTGAACTCCTTACCACTGGTGGGGGGAAGTAAAAATCACGAACTGGTAGTTTGCCGTTTTAATAGCAAGTGAACTTTATTATTGTGAATTTCCTACTTTTATACAAAATAAATGCTTACTGAACTATTTTAAATAAATTAATACTTACAAAAAAATGAATGAATGAAATAAGATCATGTTGTTTTTAAAAGTGCATGGCGTTGCGTCGCGACGACGACGACAACGCGTTTGCACACTGCTGTTTGCGGGTGGTGTCATCTTCGTTGTTGTTGTTGTTATCACAACAAGAAGATTTTATTTAAAGTATTTTTCATTTGCAACATTCCCAATAAAACTTTAATTGATAAAATCTTAAAAATACCTATTAACTTCGAAGATTTAATATTCTTTACAAGAGGTAAACATTCAGTAAAAATGTCTGCAATCATATTGTTTGTATTAATTGTTATTAATTGTTCTTAAAGTGATTTGCATTTAATAGTTGTTTCTCTTACAAAATGATGACAAACTTGAATGTGTTTTTTAAGTTGTCTATGAGCTTCATTCATAGCAAGATCAAATGTTGGTTGCAGTTAGGTTTGTATTTAAAATTTCTTCTTCAAGACCTCTTAACCAGAACGCTTCTTGCACTGAGGATCCTAAAGCTATATACTTAGCTTCGTAGGTCGAAAATGCTGTAGTTGTTTGTTTTTTAGATCTCCAAGAAATCGCTTCACCTTGACTGAGAAACTCGTAACCTGTAATTGACTTTCTCCCATCTGGATCATTGACATAGTCAGCATCAGAGAAACCTTTTACATTAAATTCTTCTAAATTCAAATAGTTCAATTTGTAGTTAATTGTTTCTTTTAGGTATCGCAACACACGTTTAGCTGCCTTCCAAACTTCATGTCTATTGCTGAAATAACTGAGTAGGTTTACGAGACGAGTTAGCTGTGCAGCAAACAACGAAATTCCGATTAACTCTTGGAAGGGAATTTTAGCCATTTTTTCTTCTTCTTCTTTTGGTGATGGACTTTAGGCTTTACTTCAAATAAAAAATTCAGACATTATTTGTCTCCTACGCTTCATTCGGATCTCCAATTGGTTCGACGAGTTAAGCTGATCAACTGATCCATGTGGTATCACAACAGACCATACTTTGGTCTAAGTGTGTTGGACTTCCCAACCAACACCCACTTTAATCTAATCTAACCTAACCTTAGGCTTTGCTCAATTTCACACAATCTAAAGGTGTACTAACTGGATTACATGATTGCATGCTAAAACGTTCAAACCTTTTTAAAAATGAATAGTTTTTGACTTATAGATATTTTGTTTTTGAAATCATGTTCTAAATGTTGTCCCAAAAAAGACTTTGCTGGTCCCAAGCACTTTCAATTTGAAATTTTCTTGAAGATGTTTTACCAATTTATTTCTTGAAAATTCATAAAAATGTCATCTACATATGCCATCAAAATTAAAAAATATTCAAAACTATCGTCAAAAACATAAATACATTGATCAGTTTTCAACTGCTTGTATCCAATTAGTTTCAATATTTCAATACTTGAGTTAACTTCTTGTTCCACATTCTTGACGATTGTTTAAGTTCGTAAATTGGCTTGTGAAGTTTTAAGACTTTACCTTCTGCTATATCGAGACCCTCTGGAGCTTTTAAATAAATCTCCTCTTCAAGATCACCTTGCAAAAAGGCTGTTACTGTATCTAAGTGATCAATATGCCAATATGATCAGTGCTAATGATAAAAGATGACTCGTCGAGTTATATCTTATAACTTCTGAATAAGTCTCTTGATAATCCAATCCACTACGTTGTCCATAACCTCGTGCTACAAGTCTTGTCTTGTATCTCGATATTTCACCTTTTCATCTCGCTTGGTCTTAAAAATCCATTTTTTTGTTAGAGCCTTTCTTTCCTCTGGTAGATATGCTATAATCCATGTCTTTGTTTGATTTGAGAACAATTAAGTGGTGATTCTCATCGGCTTTGTTGATCTTTTTGATGATTAAATGAAAACAATTTTCATTTGATTTTTCCCAACGTTTCGACGGTGATTGCCGTCTTCTTCAGGGGATGTCTTTATTCACATAAATGATAAGAGTGTTTATTAAATACATACGAATATTATGTAAAGCTTTCAAGTATGACTTACATTGATTTAAATATTACAAAAACATTAAAACAAAAAATAATTTAAACAATTAAAACAATTAAAATTTAAAGCGCTTCCGACTTTGAAGACTTGTCACTGTTAAATGTAAACTGTTGAATTGTTTTTGTCTGAAACTAAGGAACAGTAAACGGCGGATATGTTTTGAGTGTCTTGTTTGCGGTTCATATTATTTTTGTTATTTATTATGTGAAGTGTTTCTAATGTATAGCGTTTGGATGTATGTTTCTCCGTTGCAAGAATTTGGACTCCTTCAAAGTCTGGTTGATGTCCTGTTTCGATGGTGTGGCATGCTAGTGCTGTCTTTTCCGGGTTTTTTTGGCGAATGTCTGATTTATGGTTAGCCATTCTTTGTCGAAGGAGTTGTTTAGTTGTGCCAATGTAGCAGAGATTGCATGGTTCGTCCGGTTTTCCTTTGCAGTTTATTTTGTAAACTACGTCTGAGCGGCGATCCTTGTCCGTTTTCGTCTTTAGGCATGTAAATAAAGATGCAATTGTCTGGTTTGACTTATATGCTAAGTTCACGTCAGAGTTGTTTTTGGCGACAACTTCTTTGAAATTTTCCGAGAGTTTGGGAACATACACAACACTTTTATAAACACCATTCTTCTCTTCCAACTTGTTTCCGGAAGAAACTTGATGTTTTTGACGAAGTTTATAAAAGTGTTGTGTATGTTCCCAAACTCTCGGAAAATTTCAAAGAAGTTGTCGCCAAAAACAACTCTGACGTGAACTTAGCATATAAGTCAAACCAGACAATTGCATCTTTATTTACATGCCTAAAGACGAAAACGGACAAGGATCGCCGCTCAGACGTAGTTTACAAAATAAACTGCAAAGGAAAACCGGACGAACCATGCAATCTCTGCTACATTGGCACAACTAAACAACTCCTTCGACAAAGAATGGCTAACCATAAATCAGACATTCGCCAAAAAAACCCGGAAAAGACAGCACTAGCATGCCACACCATCGAAACAGGACATCAACCAGACTTTGAAGGAGTCCAAATTCTTGCAACGGAGAAACATACATCCAAACGCTATACATTAGAAACACTTCACATAATAAATAACAAAAATAATATGAACCGCAAACAAGACACTCAAAACATATCCGCCGTTTACTGTTCCTTAGTTTCAGACAAAAACAATTCAACAGTTTACATTTAACAGTGACAAGTCTTCAAAGTCGGAAGCGCTTTAAATTTTAATTGTTTTAATTGTTTAAATTATTTTTTGTTTTAATGTTTTTGTAATATTTAAATCAATGTAAGTCATACTTGAAAGCTTTACATAATATTCGTATGTATTTAATAAACACTCTTATCATTTATGTGAATAAAGACATCCCCTGAAGAAGACGGCAATCACCGTCGAAACGTTGGGAAAAATCAAATGAAAATTGTTTTCATTTAATCATCAAAAAGATCAACAAAGCCGATGAGAATCACCACTTAATTGTTCTCAAATCAAACATAAACATCAACTTGGTCAAAATTATAAATCATTGTATAATCCATGTCTTGTTTTCTTCCAATGAATTAACTTCATCTTTTACTGCTTCTGCCCATTTGTTTGCATTTTCACTGTTCAAGGCTTCATAATAGTTTTCTGGGCCATCGTCACAGTAAATGTTATCAGCCGAAAAACTAACACAGTTACTCCTTTCTGTTGGGTTTCGAATTTTTCCAGAACGACTAATTATTATTTCTTTGAAGTAGGTTTGAAGTAGGCAAATTTAATATTTGTATTCCTTCTAGCTGCGCTGGTATTTGATCTTGATTTGATGTACTAGGTAAATTTATTCTAGCAGAATCAAGATTTCCTTCTTTTTCATAAAAGTTTCCCACCAAATCTTGATTTTTTGCAGTTTGCTCTTGGTTAAATTGTTCAAATTTTTCTGTTGCGGGAAAATACTTTTCATTTTCTAAAATTGTAACATCACGACTAATTAGCAGCTGTCTCTTGATTGAGTCATATAATCTATAGGTTTTAATTGTTTCGGAATATCAAAACATCATACTTTGTGGATTTCCCATTTCTTGCGTTTTTCTTTAGGTGTTAAAACTATAGCAATGCATCCAAAACGCGCAAATGCTATAAATTCTTGTCTACGCCACTCCAAATTTCTTCTGGCATCTAATAATTTATCTTATTTCTTGGAATTTTATTAAGTAAATACGCTGAAGTGCATGTAGTTTCTGCCCAATAAAATTTCTTCAAATTTGCATCTGCCAACATGGTACGAGCAACTCACATAAGCTTCTATTCATGCGTTCCGCTTTTCCATTCTTTTGAGGGTTGTACGGAGCTGAAGTTTTGTGACCAATGACATTTTCACAAACGTTTTTCATATCAGCATTACAATATTCCAAGCCATTTTCCGTTCTTAATATTTTAATCTTTTTTCCAGTTTGATTCTCGGAAAGATTTTTGAAAATTTTAAAATATTTAAAAACTACTGATTTCATTTTCATAATGTAAACAAATACTTTTGATGAGAAATCATCAACAAAAATTACATAATACTTTGAACCACAAATTGAATCTCGTTTAATAGTGCCGCAATTATCTGAATGTACTATTTGTAGCACATTGGCCGTAAAACTTCTTGAATTTTGATAAGGAATCTTAGATTGTTTACCGAAAGACATGAAATCCATCGATTTTTTTCTGAACTTCTTGTAAGTTCTATTCCTCGAGCCTTGACTTGAGATAATTTTTCAAGATCACCTGGATTTGTATGATCTAAACGTTTATGCCATAAATCGGTCTTTGTAGCTAGAAAAATCTTATGATCTTTTCTCATATCAAGCTTATACATATAATGAACTACCGTAGTTGAACCAACCAATTTGACTTTGTGTAAAATATGACATTTTGAATCATAAAAATTGACAGTCAAAACATTCTTCGCCATCTGGCTAACAGACAATAAATAAGCACATATTTCTGGCACCAATAAAACATTCTGCAATGTAACTTCGTAATATTTTTCGTTCAAAAACACTTGTAAATTAACATTTCCTCTTCCAATGACTCTAAACTTGAAAAGTTGAAAAATTATCTTAATTTTATGCCATATCAAAACGATCTTCTCTATGGTCATGTTTCTTACCTTTGTTGCTCTACAGAGCTGCAGCACTTCCGCCGCTTGCACCTGCATCTTTATTATAATATGTTATCACTTTTCCATTGGCATAATCATGGGTCTAAAATGCTCTGGTAACCCCGAAAGTAACAAACTTCCCAATCATTCTTCAGTAACTACCAACCCCATTTGGTTCAGTTTTTCGGCAGTATCAATTATAATATCAACGTACTCACTCATATTCGAACAATTTTCTAATTGTGTTGTTGTAAGCTTCCGAAGTAAGCCCCATCGTCTTATAAGACCGGAATCATCATATATTGAACATAATTTTGTCCATGATAATCTTAATTGTTGATATTCCCTGAATATGCGGATATAGGTTTGGAGATTCATACAATATTAGTTTTGACTTTGCTTCTCTTGAAGGCAACGGCCTAGTCACTGATAAAGCTTCGGTTCCCATGGATCACTAAGATCAAGCATCAGTGAGCAGGTTAGTAGACAGATCACCTTACATAGTCTAGTCGCTCAAGGTGCTGTGCTCTCTACTCTGTATATATTTATGTGCTGAGAAGTGTGAAATGTAATGTAATGCCTTCTCTTGAATTTCTTAAGACTCTTCTGTCCGCTGGACTGCTTCCAAAGTCCTTGAAGATTGAGAGCATGTTCGACCATGAATTTTCATTTATGAACATTTTTTCTTCCTTTTAGTTTTTCAATTTGTTCGGAACTTTTATCCATTTTTAAACAATATAGTTCTTTAATTACGTAAGTGGATGCAGCAAGGGCCCATAACCAGAAGAATATTTTTTCCTTTTTTAAATTAAACAACTTCTTCAACAAAAACAGAATAAACTAAATTTTATTTCAAAATCAAAAGAGATCACATATAATAAGAACAGTAGGTTTTATGTATATAAAGTATTTTTCGTTTGCAACACAAAGAATTTTGTACCAAATTCCTTTAACTAAAGTCCAAGATAATCAAAACTTTTTGCCTTTGACTAAGACTGTGACTTGAATGCTTACATAAATAACTGCGTCAACTGTCAAATTCTGCTTAAATTTTAAGCTTGGAACACCCTTTTTAAGAATTGTTTGGGTCAGGACATGAATATTTGATTAGGGGATTGGCTTTTGTTTGGATAAATATAATAGACACACATACCTATATATTAGTATGCATACAGAGCTTGAATATCATAGGTTTGAAGGTACAAATGAAAATTGATTTGAATGTTATTCTGATATTATATAAAATACACACTAATACTAAAACAAAACTAAAAACCCATATCTATTTTGATAGAAAACTGATGTATGTGGTTATGCTCATGTAGACAGGATTAAGAGCGTATATGTATGTATTTGTATAGGTATTTAAGACCCCTATACGAATAGTACGAATATAATGCATAAGGATGAGAATTTAATAAATGATGTTTGCTTCTAATCATTGTCTCTTACATTTTCCAACAATAACACAAACAACAGCAACCAGCAACCAAATAACTGTGAATAAAACAAAATGTGAAATGAATTTTAATAAGGATAAAATAGGATTTATAAATTCATAGAAGCACAAGGCACCATGAATGTTGATAATGTAATGTAAGGCTTATAAGAGTATGTATGTGTTTGTTGTTAATTTAAATGCTCTATTGTTGTTAGTAATTATTTGGGTTTGAGAATAGAATATTGATATATTGTAAGAAAGGGTGAAATTTTCTTACAAAATTTTACTTTCTCTATTATCTCTTGTTAAGAATATTGCTTAAAAAATTGAATATTCACAATTTTTAACTTAAACTTTAAAAAGTTAATATCCAATGAGAATCATTTTTTGAAGTTTTAATTAAAATCTGTACAACCGCTTATTTAAAAAATTAAATTTCTGGAGTACACATTAGCCTTGCGGACTTTTTTTTTATTAATAATGAATGAAAAGCAAAAATATGGGGAGGAATTTATTGAGCTCTTCAGGGAACATCCGGCTCTTTTGAAAGTAAAAAGTCATAAGACCGTGATACAGCTATGAAAAAGATAAATTTTTTTCCTGGCAAATTACCGCAAAGAGTTCAAGTAATTCCAAAGCAGTTAGAAGATTTGATATGACTTTTCTGAATTGAGTTTATTTTATTTGAAAAAATATTATAACTTACATGACCCCGTCGAGATTCGAACTTGAGACCAACTAAACTAAGTAAGGAAAGAGTCGACAAATTGTGTACTAATAATTTACAACATAATTAATAATATTATAAAGTTTCAATCGTTTTTGGCAAAACTTTAACGCTGGTAAAACCACTGCGTAGGCTTTTTTATCTGTCCTACTTCTCAGGTCTCGCTCAGAGTGGATGGAACCACATTTGTACAGGCTTTGCCCAAAAAAGGCGAATCTTACTCGCCGTCTAATTACCGATGTATTTCAATTACGTCCCTACTTTTAAAGGTTCTAGAAACGCTAAATTATTATAAGATAATAAAAATATACCTCGAAGATCCAAAGTTTCTAAATGACCGACAGTATAGCTTTCGCAGCAATAGTTCCACTGGCGAATTTATCGTTCATCTCACCAAACATGGTTTTTGAAAAAGTAAAATAGGGTTTTGCTCTCTTATTGAAAATGCGTGCTTTCAGTTTTCGTGAATCCCTAATTGATTGGATGAGTAATTGCCTTTCGGGTCGTTCAATACAAGTATTATTGGATGTGTTCAAGTCTAAAAACCAAAAACTAATGCTGGTGTGTCCCACGGCTCCGTTTTATCTCCAGCACTCTTTCTTTTTTTTATTAATGATCTCCGCGTGGAATTTAATGCTTGAAAAAATCAATGGTGTCTTGCATTGTTAAAGCGAGGCTGAACATCTCGATATTCTCGGTATGTGTATTATCAAACACCTTTTGTGGAACGATCACATACACGATGTCGCCAAAAATGCCACTAGATATTTGGATTTTCTAAGGCGATTAAAGAAGTTGTTCTCCATTTCTCATTAAGCTTTTATCTATCAGACTTATATACAACCAAAGCTTGAGTATAACTCTCATCTCTGGGCTGGTGCTCTTGCAACTTACTTAGGTATCCTGGACGTAGAGCATTTAGTTTGATTGTTAATAATACAATATTTGGACTATTAACGTTACATGAACGTGGTAGCGCTTCTATGAATCTTCATCAGTATCCACTCGAGACCAACTTCGGTCGTACTGTTAAGTACAAAGATTCGTTCTTTAGCCGTACTACGTTAATGTGTAATGCCTCACCACACTCTGTCTTTCCCAGTCATTGAAATATTTAGGAATTCAAAACAAATGTTCACTGGCACATTTTCTCAACCTTTTTTTTCCTTTCCTAGTGCTTACACCATGTCCTTACTTTAATATCCCCTTGAGTGTGCGCGTATTATTGAAAACAAAATATGTATGGACCTACATAAGCTGCAAGTATGTGAAGCTTGGTTCACATAAATATTTTTTATAATTTGCAATAAGTAAGCTTTAAACATTTTATACAAGTTGCAACTTTTATAACTGAAGTTAATAGCTTATATAGGGTTTTTCAACATTGATGCTACAAAAGTAGAGCAACAGGGACAGCAACGACTCCATATTGACATTTCTTCTAAGTAATCTTCAATGTTAAGAGCGCTACGTTCAATTTATGGTCGTCATAATCGTCCTAGCAGATCACTTGCACAGTACAAAATGTTCCCGTGCCAGTTAGACAGAGTAGTGCCCGTAGTGCCGAGAATATTGCTGCCGCTGAGGCTTCAGTTGCAGAAAGCCCAAATGTGTCTCTCATCTTTGTGGCAAATTTTGCGAAAAGATCTTGGCTTACATCCTTAAAAGATTAAATTGACGCAAGAACTGAAGCCGCTTGACCACTAGAAGTGTCACAGTTCATGAATTTCCCTGAGCAACAACTTGAAAATAATTCAGATTTTCTTCGAAAAATCATCTTCAGCCATGAGGCACATTTCTGGCTGCATGGCTTCGTCAAGAGGTATTGGTCACACAACAATCCACACGTACTTCATGAGTTATCCCGAAAATTACATCCCGAAAAAATTACGGTTTGGTGTGGTTTGTGGGCCGGCAGCGCCGTCATTAATCCTTACTTCTTCCGTGATGATCAAGACCGGAGCGTTGCTGTGAATGGGGATCGCCACCGTTCAATGATAACAGAATATTTTTGGCCTCAATTAGATGATATGTACTTGGAGGACATGTTGTTCCAACAAGAAAGCATCACAATCCACACATCTAATTTCGCAATCAATGTATTGAAAACCAAGTTTGGAGAACGTGCGTTATCTCACGAAATGGTCCAGTGGCTTGGGTGCCTCGGTCGTGCGATTTGACGCTTTTAGACTATTTCATTTGGGGCAATGTCAAGTCTATGATCTATGCCAACGTCCGATTTATGATTGAAACCGTCGAAAATTGGGTTTAGCGTCTGGACTCGTACTTGCCGTGGTGGCCATGTTGATTAATTTACGTTATGTCAAATATAGTAAGATTAGAATAATTTAAGGTTATAAAAGTTGCAAGCAATCAATGCTAATTTTAGTCCTTTTTTAAAAAAAAAAAATAAATCTCAGCGAACATGACCCACAAAAATTTTTGAAATTTATTGAAAAACAAAGTGACTTGTAATAGTTTAAAATAAAAAAAGAATCAAATTTTTTCGCAGAATCTTGCCTCTGGGTCTATTTGTATTACTGCTTTTTATACCTTTTAAGCTTTTAATTAATTTAAATCTTCAATCTCAAAAGGAAAACATCGAAGAAAGTAAAATGAAAGCATCACTCAATGTAAGCATGTCATTTTCGATTCGTAATTTTTGGTAAAAATCTGTAATGGATTCTGAATGCTTTTGAAACATGAATCGAAAAGTTCAATTATGTAGTCTTCAGATTTTACTAATTTCAGGTTTATCATTTTGAAGGTTAACAGTTTTAAATTTTACTTTTAGATAAATATGAAACACTAAATCAAAAATTCCCAGTCACAAATCAAAAAACCCCATTTGCGAGGGTAAAACTACATAAAAGTTGCTCTAAATTTAGTTGTAAAAGTAAATTACGTTCTGGACTCTAACACTACCAAAGTGTTAGCAGTTTAGGTTCACGAGAAATTTGAGTTTAAGGAACGAAGGGCTTATGTGATTTAGGACATATTATTAACTGCGGTAACACCGTTTAAAGTGTTAACATGGACTTTGTGTAAAACTGCTCTAACTGACTAAGGATGCATATTTACTAAAATAATGAACAAAACTCAATGTTAAAGCTTAAAATTGTCTCGCTTAAAACACGAGTCTTAGACCCCCTTCACCTTGCATACTTATAACAAAATTAATTTTACAATTCCAAAAACCATCCAAAAGTATGTAATTGAAATTTTAGGCAAAATAGTTTTTCTCTATAAAAACGTGATTGTTTCAATTAACATCACATCCAGACTCAAGGTTAATTCCTATTTCACTTGGAATACATACATAAATAATAAATCTCTTTCAATTTAACTTAGATAAATGACAATATTATGAATATAATTAACATGATTTCATTCAAACGTAAATTAATGTCTAAAAACGCTCAAAGCTAAATATAAGGATTAAATATACATACATACCTTCATTTATAGAAACCTATAACTTAAACATAGATATTTACATATACATACTTGATATATTTTATCTGTATCTACATAAATATAAAGCATCACCCCAGTTATCATAACGATGCGATGATACAACAGTAATTTAATGAACTGCCAGAATCCGCCCTTAAGACAAAATTATCCCTAATTCCAATTAATGTGACATTGAGAGCACCTTTCACGTGCTAGTGTAGTGGTTTAGTTTTGAAAGACAGCTACAAACATCACACGACAATGACGACGACGAAACGAGCGACAGCATATATCACAGGGTGATGCTGATGGTATGAAAAGGAGTATGTATGTATGTTCTGTGGTGTGTAAAATGAAAGATTGTTCTCGATATATGAAAGAGCAGGGTGGTTAGGTTAGAATTTTCAAATAATGGAGCATCCTCACCGCATCATTGTCATATAAAGGGTTTTTCAATTTGCGCGGATATGTTTTGGCGCTACGTGGCGGCCATTTTGTTTTGGTAACATCTGTCAAATCTTTTGTTTTTTATTCAGTTGTTTATGCTAAATCATCATGGCAAGTTGTAATAAATGATAAAACTTTATAATCAAAATAATTGTTCTTTAACGGAAACGTTGCGCGCATTGCCCCCATTTTACAGAAGACGTGATGGTGCTTCATAATTGACTCTTAAAAGTTTGGTGACCAAATTTGAGACAACCCGTTCAGTAACAAAGTGTACACCAGAACTCGAGCTAGTCTATTCCTAGCCGTGCACAAGAACTCGGCCTTTCATAGACTTCAACTTGGTTAATTTTCAGTCGGGACTTGGTCCTACACCCGTACAAGATCCAATTGACCCAGGCTCAAAGTTCATGACCATAGCCAACGCCGTTTGTTCGTTGACTGGATTTCGAATCGTTTGGAAGAGGAACCCAAATTTGGTCGAAAAGTCATCTTTAGCGACGAGGCGCATTTTTGGATGAATATATGTGGCAATACCAAACCACGCGAGGTTCACCAGGAGATAATGCATCCTCAAAAAGTTACCGTTTGGTAGGGATTTTGAACACCTTCAACAGCTAACACGAAGTAACAATGGCAACTAGTTTCTTGAACCAGATGAAGCTTGATGACATGTGGTTCCGATTTGAGGATAAGGCTATCTTTCGCATGTTTGATGTGATTTGGCCACTAAGGTCATGCGATTTGACCCCGCAAGACTTTTTTCTGTAAGGATTCTTTAAGTCGCAGGTCTATGTAAATAAACCGCAATCGACCGATGACTTAAAGGTGAACATAACACAGACAATGTCCCAAATTCATCCGGTTTTATGCGGAAGAGTTATTGAAAATTAGACCACTTGGATCCGTGCCACCGTTAGAAGCTGAGGCAGGCATTTAAATGATGTCATATTCCACACTTAATGGAAAACATGCGACTTTTAAATAAAAAAAATTATTTTGTTAAAACCTCAAGCTGTGTTGTTTTATTCCATTTAAACATCTACTCGCCCTTATTGAAAAACCCTTTAGATGAATTTATAATAAGTGTACTTTATTAATGTAAACTATCAAAACACACAATGCTTCATCCAGCACAATCAAAAACACCGCATCAAAAGTTATCCTATACTGCGCCAATAGACAACATTTTGAAAATGTCAAATAGCGTTGAGCGAAATGTCATATAGTGGCAAGAAGCGTGAGGACAAAAGGGGGTTGGAGTATGGTATTTATTACACCAGTAGCTGCTTTCAGGAACTCAATTAACTAATTTCTGATAATTTTAGTTTTTGAACGGAAGTCTGAAACAAATGCAGTTGAGATTTGACTTGATTTATTTTTGTGTCTTAACATATGAGCTAAAGCCTACTTTAAACTGCAAAGTAAAATAAATTGAAATCAGAAGGTCAAGAATTTATAATAAATAAAATTATAAAAAGAGGCTGCTATGCGACCCACACTGACAACTTCCTATCCCGTCTGTCGATTTGTCTTGCTTAAATGTTTGTCTACATGTACTCGTATCAATTTTTACCAAATTTTCAAACTATTTTTTGTCGATTTTGTTTTTTATAAAAAAACGGACTGTTGGATTTTTATATAAAAATTACTGAATATCGAAAACAATGTTTTCTGTAAAATAAAATAAGTTTGAAGCCAATATTTTTAATTTTTGAAAAGCTATTTGAGTCGAAAATCAATTTTTACCAAGTTTTAGTATTTTTTTTAGAGTTTTATTTTTTGTAAAAAAACTGTCAATTCGATTTTTTTCAAAAATGTATCGAATGTTCAAAACAATATTTCTTATAAGATAAAATTATTTAGTAGCTAATATCTTAAATTTTTGAAAAGATATTTGAGTCGAAAATAATTTTTTACCAAATTTTGTTAATTTTTTGTAAGAAAACTGTCAATTCGATTTTTTTCATAACTTTACTGAATGTTGACAACAATATTTTTTGAAATATAAAGAAAGATTACCAAAATGTTCACCTTTTTTCAAACTGCTATGGTAAAAAAACCATCCACGCAATTTTATTGTATTTTATCTGTATAACAAAATTTATTTGGAATCGATATCTCTTCTGGTTCTTGAGCTATGGAGGACAAAAAAAACGTCGCGAACGTACGTACACACACGTACAGACATCTTTCTAAAAATCTTTTGTTTTGACTCTAGGGACCTTGAAACGTCGAGAAATGTCAAAATTTTCAATTTGACAAATCGGACCCATTACAATAACTTCCTATGGGAAGTTAAAAGTCTTTAGACCATTTAAGATTCCCGAATATAAAAAGGGTACAAGGTACAAGATTGGTCCTAAGAAATTTCCTCCACTGGTCCACTACTTTTTATTTTTTTTAGTTATTTCGGTCGTACCGTACTCTAAAGAGTCGGTTTATTGCACAAGATTTCAGTATTTCGTAGTACATCCTGGGAAGGTTCCTATGCAGTTTTTACTTAAGTCCCAAGTTCCAAACCCTGACCAACATCTAGGAATATAACCGAGAATACTTGTTTGTTCCAGATAATTTTTCGGAATTCGATATACTTTTTAAAGCAAAGTTATTGTTTGGAATTATTTTTTTTTCTTCTTTTATTTTTCTGATTAATTTCCAATTCCGGTTTTTCTAAAAGTATTTAAGCGGTATTGGTCTGTCAGATGTTACTTCTGTTGGAAGAATACGTTGCTTAGGTATAACAATGACTTCTGCAATTTTCTAAGGATGTGTGACATATGTATATCGTAGTGTAGGACATGTGTTAATTAAAAACTGAAGTTTTTTTTTAAGTCTTCTGAGACTATTGTTTTCGAAGCTTGAGCATTGATAAGATCGTACCAGGGTGATTTTTTATTGAGAAACTTATACTGACACAAGAAATTTTACATTCTTCGTTGATATTAACTAGCTGTTAGGAATCTGTACCCGTATTTTCTGGGAAGTGTTTTAAAACATTCGCGAGATGTTTAGAAAAAAGATCAGTTTTTAATTCGGCGGGTTTTGTGTCAGGGGTCTTTTCTTCCTTTAATAAAGAGTAAAAGCAAAAATCTACTTAATTAATCATTTTTGAATTCATTGATTATTATTTGTAGTTCGTTAGATGGTTAAAGACTGTCAGCCTGTTGCAAGTAAAATAAGTTATCAGATTTTTTTATACCAGTTTATACCAATAACTAGGAGTACAAGTATATAATTAAATACATATATGCATGAATTCTTAAATATTAAGAATTTTAAGATGTTCTTATATTTTTCGAGGAAATTGTATTATACCAGTCCTAGGTAGAAATTCCATTTAAACTTTTCGGGAGCATGAAAACAAGAAGAATACGAATAGTAATCCAGTTTAACTTGTAAATTAATGTGTCCGGCAAGAAAAAATTTGTTTTAATTCTAAATGGTAAAATGAATCAACACTCAACACTTGCTTACGATCTTCTTGCTTAGACATATTTTGCATTTGTTCTCAGACTCAGCTTTTTTATTGATAATTTATTTATAACTGCAAATTTAATCACGTCGCCTAATGAACTTTTTTTTTAATTGTATAAAATATTCTAACCTAAGCTAGTTTTCAAATTTATTCAACGGAATCACAATTGTTGTTAAACGAACTTATACATCATGTATTTGATAAAGTTTGGATTGTTGGTGTTATACCAAATGTATCTGTTAAATTTAATGGTAAAAATTGCTCCAATGTACAAAACCAATTAATATTAATACATGTAAAATATTTAAAACTGTTTGTTTTCGTTTGAATTAGTATCGAAATTCCTTAAATTATTTAAAACTCACAATTTTAGGCGACTACATCAAAATAAACACTTAGGTTACATGACCTGAGACATCTGATAACAAATATGATAACATGACAAACAAATTCTGACAACAATCATTATTTAAATATTTATAAGGTTATTTTACGTTGCATTAATAATTTCTTCTTGCATATAAGTTATTGAACGATCAAGTCAAAATCGTACAGTTTTCAAAACTGAAGTCATCTAACCAGTGGCTTTAATAGTTTTAACTTTTAACTTGCAAACTATATTGCAAGTTTTGCATTTGTACACAATTTCGGACTCGAATTTTTTTATCAAACATGACATGGTAGAGAAGTCAAAACAGTGCGTTCCCCCATTCCATCCGTTTGTCATGGCCCCTACCGCCAAACCATTACATCGATTGACTTAAGATTTAGAAGTTAAGGTTTTGAGACTATTCGCGATAGGCATTTTTTTCAAGACTAAACATAGCAGTAGTCCCCATACAAATTTTTTAGTCAAACATCGAAAATTCGAATTTTCTCAAAAAGAAACCGATATTGTTTTCTTAATTTGATGATCAAAAGTGTCATTGTTTCTGTTTTTAATTAAAAAAAAAATTACAATTTTTGCTTCGAAATTCGAGATCTTGAAAATATGTTATTATTTTTTGACGAAATTGATATGTAAAAGGTTAATTAATTTGTCTTAAAATTGAAAAAATTAAAACTTTTTACAAGCGTTAAAATTTTTGAAAACCAATTTTTTCCAGGTTCATTTTGAAAATTTAAAATACAGGAAATATTGTTTTACAGTCCTTCATTTTATTTTCTTATAACTTTAGAGTTTTTAAATTGGTCAGGGTACATTTTGGCGCCAATGACCGCCATTTTGTTTTGGTGACTCCTGTCAAATCTTGTGTTTATTATTCAGTTGCTTATGTCAAATCATCATGGCAAGTTACACGATTGAACAGCACGTTCAAGTGATAAAACTTTATTATCAAAATGAGTGTTCGTTTACGCAAACGTTGCACTTTTTTTACAGTACAGGCCGAAAAATCATTTTTAGTTACGAGGCTCATTTTTAGATGAATGGCTGTGTTAACAAGTGAAATTGCCGTATATGGGACAACACCAACCCACGCAAGGTTCACCAGCTGTATAATGCATCCTCAAAAATCTACCGTTTGGTGTAGATTTTGGGCCGTTGTGGTGGTAATTAGTCCGCACTAATTTGAAAACGTTGTAGTAAGGCGGTCACCGTCAACAGCGAGCGCTGTATAACGATGATAACTTATTTTTTGCGGCCCAAATTGAACCACATGGACCTAGACGACATGTGGTTCTTGCAGGACGACGGCGGCGAACAGTGGGGAAAATGCGGACAAAACCTATTTTTCTGAAAGTAGGATTTTTTTTAGAGAAAGTGTTTCTTATAGTTAATTGGTTGTAGAATAAGAAAATGAAAACCGTTTTATCGTTTTATCAAATTTTGTGAAAAATGATGAAATAATTCCTTAAATGATCAGTATCAGTGAAATTTCAAAGTTTTAAACAATTTTTTCTGCTAACACTATTGAAATAGTTTCTTACTTTATTGAAAACAAATTGGATAAAGTATTTTTTTAGTTCGCATAAGATTTTAACTACATCCTCTGTTTGCCTCTGTTGGCAAACTATTTTCAATAGATAATGTATTGTCTCAGCAACAATGGGATGCGGTGCTAGAGTTATTTTAAGTTGGAAAGTCATATATAAAAATAACAATGAATTAATAATTTAGATTAGATGGAATTTCATATTTATGTTTTTTAACCAGTTCTGACGATCTTATAAATGATAAACAGTAGCTTGCAATTATTTTGTATTTCTTCTCTTTAACTTTAAAATAATAATAAAACACGGCTAATATGTGTCAAATTCAAGCCCTTATTTTTATCATACGCCATAAGCTTTCACCTATTTTGGTTATTTTAGCAGTAACTGAATAATTTTCAAACAAACGTCTTGAGAAGTTCCCAGACTGCAAAATCCCCAGTTCTTTGTTAGACAATGTCAATAAGTATTTCCCAAATTTTCTTGAAACGATTTGGTATATAAGTTTAAGTTTCCTTTTTTATTTCCGCATTCAGTGGGGTATTGTATTGTATGATAAGTGCAGGATATGCTTCATGAAGCGTTTTCTTCTACCATTTTAAAATACATTACATGTTTTATTTTAATGAGGAATCCATTGTACTGAATTTCAGTTTCTCAAAAATTCGGAATTTCAGCTTCTACACGATCCTTTTTTTTCTAACTTCTTACGGATTTTTTATCGAAAATGAAAATTGGAGAGCTGGTGAATGATGGGTTGAGGATGGTTGAACATGAACATGTTTTAATGGTACAAGCAATGGTAATGAACTAATTTAAATTTAATTTATTTCAGATTAGATAGCTCATTAAGATTAAAAGAATATGTTTTTATTTAATTAACTTGAATTATTTGTTTCATTTACAATGTTTTTTTCGCTATTCGTTATTTTATTCGTAATATACGTTAAATTTGATAAAAAAATCTTTGTTTTCATTTATGTTCTCCGAAAAAATCGATTTTCTCTTTTAGTGGGCGTGGAAAGGATCGGAATTTTCTGGTGCAGATTTGTCTTGCAATTGGCTTTCATTACGAAAATTTTATCAAAATTGGTTGGCTCCACTGTGCGGCGCTACGTACTACACAGCAAACGCCACGACATCTCAGACAAGATCTACCCGCCCTATATAATTGAAAAATCCTTTAGAACACACAAAGAAGGAGGTGTTAGAAAGGAGGTGTTGGTGTTTATTGGTATTAAATTCTTGAACATTACAATGACAGGAAAAGAAAGAGCGTGGTAAAGCATTCCATACAAATGTCTGTACTTCACAGTACGGCATTAATTGGGCTCAAAGATAAACTGTTTGAGCGGAGAAATGCAACTGGGTACTATTCTGTTAAAATAATTGTAAAAAAGGGTTAGACAAAAAACCTAACGACGATTTCCGAGTGACGCAATTGAGTCAATAATGACATTTCTGCCAATCATTTTAAAAGCTCATCGTTGAATGCTGCTCAATCATTTTGAGCACCAGCCCAGACTCTGCAGTTATATTCCAGCTTTGGAAGTATAAAGGTTTTGTGCATTGGAGCCAGATATCTTAAGGAGAGACTTTTTCTTTCTTTTTTCAAAAAGAGATTTTTGGTGATGAACATATCGAGATGATCAATTATATTTTTTTTTTAATTCATTTTTATTAATTCAATCTCAAACCTAACTTAAGCTAGACAAAAAATCATAAAAGTAGCCTAATCATACGGATACTTTAAGTTAAACAATTATACCTAATTCTAATGCCTTTCGGTTCTAAGATCTATTATAACTTTAATTCAATTTTATTTATTTTTGTTTTCATTAGAAAATTTAAAAAACTAATATCAATATCCTCTTTATTTTTACTAAAAAACTAATTAAAGTAAGGTCCTTAATATAAAACTTAATGTTTACTTAAACTACCTATTCTACCTATAAACTACTTAAAACTAGAACAACCACAGCAGCAAATCTAACTATCTAACATTTTTTTTCATATTTTGTCGTCTTTTTATTTATTTTTATTTTTTTGTGTGTATATATTTGTTTGTATTTTTGTTTGTGCCACATTCTATTCTACTTAAAACTAAACCCTAAAACTATAAAACAAGTATGTAAGCCGGCCAAGGCTTAAAACCCCATCCCGACTACCCAATATCAAGTGCCGATTGAAGCCACCAAAACTGGTTCTCCTGCTTCACCCTATCAAATCGATCACGTTCGCACACAGTCCTACTAAACTGAAGGAGCTCCGCTCCACCTTGTGCCATGACGTCCCTATTGTACAGGAGTCCCCTATCCACGGTTCTTCGTCTGACGTGGTAGATTAGCGGAACTGCCAATCTATCCTGTATCAGACCTTCTGATACTTCTATCTAAAAAGAGGAATGCCTCTGGTGGAATGAAGCCGCTCAAGTATGCACTTTCAAAATACTCGTCGTTCGGAAAGAACGCCCCGAAAATTAAATTGTTGGTCGAAGTCATAGCTCTTGCAACGTGACCTCGAACGAGTTTTATATAGAAATTGTCAATTTTGTTGATTTCGGCCCTGTTGTATAGGACCTCGTTCGAATAATAATGCACGTAAGTAGATTCGGCTGTTCGATATAAGCCGGTACAGCGTCGTAAACACTGCCGCTCGAACAACCGAAATTTCTCCAACTGGGAAGGGACAACGTTTAAACCACACAGGACAACCATAAACGACCATTCTATGAGGGCCATGTAGCAAATAACCTCCACTCTGGAGCCAAGCCCACTGCTAAAAAACAGCCGTTTCGTCGGATTGAAGACTACTCTAGCCCTGGTCAGAGCAGCTTTTATATGTCTGTCGAAATATAAATACTGGTCTAACCGGATACCGAGGTACTTCACAACACTTTCGCTCGCTAATGACTGCCCGTGAAGATCAGTAATGACCATTTTGCGCCAATTCTTGCTCGTATCCCTCGTGGAACAGAATTGTCTCCGACTTCTGGACTTCGCAATATCGCTGGATCAATTTCATAATAATAGCAAACTTTGACGATGAAAGACAGAATTGGGTTTACAAAGAATAAAATTCCACACTGTTTCGTATTCTCCATTGTACAACGCTGTGTAGGTTGGAATTTATTGGGCCTGGCATATTTTTTCATTGTAGTTCCACATCTGAAGAAAATGGATGTTAGTCTGAAAATGAGTACAAAAAGCTAAGATTATTAGCATCAGTGAAACAATATATGTATAAGATTATAGAAGTTGCAGACAAGAGATACAAATAAGAAAAAGTATTGGCGATAAAACAGAGCCCTAGGGTACACCAGAAATTATTTCGTGTTTATATACTTAAAGCAGTCCCAAATCGGGCCTAAGCCGGAGGAGCATATTTTCGAAAAAAAAGGACCGATGTCAAACTCTATCAAATGCTGTTGAAATATCAAGCGTAATAATCTTACTTTCTGCAAAACGATGTAAATATTTGCTCCACTGTTCCCTGAGTTGAATAATGAGATCACCATCAGTGGAGCTATTTCTTCTGTAAACAAGTTTAAGATCTTCCAGTTAATTCTTGAGCTGATATTTTTTCAGCGTTTCCATAACCTGGAAAAAAGGGACGATAAATGGAGTTGGAGAAAATTCTACTTTTTTGGCTATTATCTAGACAAATGCTGTTTTGCATCTTCTATGGAACGAGTTTTGGCAGTATTGAAGAAAACTTCTCTTCAGAACAAAATTGGGAATATTTTGCAGATCTCCGGGAACTCTCACCTCAGTACGAGTACGAAAAAAGGATTAGTTCTATAAAATTATTTACGCCCATAAGAACAGGTGAAGTCATAACAGTATTAAGTAATTATTTCACTATTGTTTTGAAATTTAAAGTAATAATGTATCCTGTCTTTCTACAAAATTGTTAACCAGTACCCACCCCTCAAAATTTGTTGTGTCCTTCGCTTTTATTATAAAGGTGAAAATAAGAATTCATGGAATTCAAATTAATTTAGAAACACACCGCCATTACATTTATCTCTCTCCTGACAAAGAATTTATTAGCAGTTGAGGTATACTTAACTTATGTATCTATGTAAATCCTAAAAAAATACCTTAATGCTTTGGGGGTTGATCAGAATTATTATATTATTTGTATTTTTCCCAACTCAACCCCAAAATATTTTCCCTTAAAATAAACGAAGATGAAGTTTAAAAAGTACATTAAATAGAAAAAAGGACCTGTTGTTTTGTGTTTTTATTATTCTCTTGATAATACAAAAAAAAATGACATAGCATAGAGATTAATGGACTTAAAGTTTTGGTAATATTAAATCTTTCAAACAAAAAAACAGTTACTTATGGTTTGATAGGGATTTGTGCTGAAATTCGGAAGGATACTACTTCCAGAAATTGCCCACCTTTAAAGTTGACAAAGGGTTTTTGGATGCGGATTTATATTTGTATCAACCTTTTAAGGGCTAATGAAATATGAGAAAGATCCTTTTCAAATTAACTTATTACAAATTTGAACTTATCACTTATCAGTTTCTAAGAAAGGTTTATAAGCGTATAAAAAGACAAATCATATTTGTGTTTAATTTGACCAATTCGTGCCGCGTATGGAAAACAACATTGTGAGTTAAATAAACAAAATTGTAACCATTTATATCTTAAATGTAAATTCTATTTCTGTAATCCTTTTTCCCCATTTGGTCAAAATATAAATTGCATTTCCTTCCCCTCTCACAATTCACTTGAAAATGAAAATTGACATTGAGAAATTGTATTCTATTTTGAAAATGTCCTACATTCAGTTTGTAACCACAAATTTCCCTGCATCCTGCAACGTCTACAACTAAAATAACTAAACTGCTTCCTTTTCGTCCTTCATGTATATATGCTTGTGTGTAAGTGAATGAGTTGTTGTGAAATTCACAGCCTGTGAAATGTGAATATCCAAAAATAAATCTCAATTAACAAACACATAATTGAAGGAAATCAATTTATTTTGAACTTATGCAAAAGCCATTCCATGCCATGGTGTTTATTTCAAAAATTAATTGTCATTGTGATAAATTGACAACTTTTGTTTTTATTTGTTTATGCATTTTTAAACTATTTAAAAAAAACTCAAAACAACTATTATCCTTGAACTGAAATTGGCACAAATTTGACGTAAAATACTCTTTAATAATTCAATTCGCAAACATCATACAAAAATAAATATCCTTTTCAGAGCTCTGGTACCTCTGGATGATGATGATGATGATGGTGGTGATGGTGGTGATGGTACGATGGCATCATCATCCTTGTTCCGAGGAGAATTGATTTTATGGTAGATCTTTGTGTTATTTTTGTATGGAGATGGAAAACGATAATAGTTTCTTTTTTGTTCGCTCTGTTTTTAAATTCCTCATCAAAACAACAAGAACCTAACACAAAAAAAGGACGAAGTTTTGAAGGAAAAGGCGAGGCGGCTGTGTTATTTTAGTTCTTTTTTTATGAGTGTTAAAATGAAATATCTTTGTTTCGATCAATAAAAGTGCATCAATGAAACTTGTTATGTTTTTGTTTTAGAATCCTCGTGAATCCATTTTTAAATTGAAAAATTAAAAAAAAAACCCAACCGCATAGAATTTCAAAATAGAAAACAACTAATTGATGACTCTGCTGAATGAAAAAGCACGAAGTGAAGTGGTGTTTCAAAAAGGATATTGGCTGTTTTACCTCCCTTTTCTATTTTTGTTAAACAATGGGAATATACACATTTGTTAGAAACTTCAATTGAAATAGAAACAAAAAACCTTTTGCCTTTTATTCCAATAAGTGTTATAAATATGTATATCTGCTGCTAGATGGAAGTACTCAAAGTATTGGTGAAGGATTCACTTAGCCAGCACAGCTCCGCAATACGTCAAGCTATAAAGTTCATGAATTTTTAAACAAAACTATTGATTCTTTTCTTTCGTTCGTGATGGATAGAGTGCAGATGTACCTCTTCTATCCAAGCATAATATAAATTGGTCTAGATGGAATAGAAATTACTTACAATATGAAAAAGCTATTGAGTATAAAGTTTTTATAGTTTCGATCTGAAAGTAATTTATAATAAAAAATTATATGTATGTAAGCAAATTTTAATAAATTCACAAACCATAATGGGAAGAATTCAGCGTTCGATAGAAATTTATTTTTGAAAATTTATCAATGATAGTAAATGGCGAAAAAAGACTTAGCAAACAGTTTTAACATTGGGACCACAAAATTCTTGTTTACTTTAAATTTTTAGGAGTTGGTAATGCTTGCATTATATATCTGCCAACCTAAGCTGTCATTGTAAGTGTCAAAATTACTTAAAATTATTAAAAAAAAGTTAATGATTCAACGGTAGTCATATTGAACCCACTATTAGAGTTAGTATGGAAGCGTTACTGATGTCGTAAGACCTGCGTAAATCACCATCAGTAGAAAGTTTTGCTTCTATACGAATTCAACTTTTACTGACGCTCCGTTCGCAGCAATAAAACGTGTTGTACGAACTCCACATGAGTCCCTGCAATCATCCCAGCAACTTTATCAATTTTAGTGGTTAACACAGCCGGATTCGGAAACATATGTTTGTATGGAAATTGGTAAATTTTGTAGCCTATTTCATAGAAAGTTCATGGATATACTATCTTTCCCTGATAACTTACCAGCTTGGACGTAGGTTTAACCTGGTTCAAGATGACACATGAAATTATATACTAGTTTTCTTTTAGTGACTGAGTTTTGAAATCATTGGTCCCAAAAGAAAAATAGAAAAGCAAATCAAAGTCAAAGATCAGGTCCTGTGAAAAAGCACAGGTAATTGGTTTGCCTGTTCTTTTCTTTCTCTTAATTTAGTGCTTTCTAAAAACTGTGTTTCAAATAATCTAAAGGGTGATTTTTTTGAGGTTAGGATTTTCATGCATCAGTATTTGACAGATCACGCGGGATTTCAGACATGGTGTCAAAGAGAAAGATGCTCAGTATGCTTTGACATTTCATCATGAATAAACTTACTAACGAGCAACGCTTGCAAATCATTGAATTTTATTACCAAAATCAGTGTTCGGTTCGAAATGTGTTTCGCGCTTTACGTCCGATTTATGGTCTACATAATCGACCAAGTGAGCAAACAATTAATGCGATTGTGACCAAGTTTCGCACTCAGTTTACTTTATTGGACATTAAACCAACCACACGAATGCGTACAGTGCGTACGGAAGAGAATATTGCGTCTGTTTCTGAGAGTGTTGCTGAAGACCGTGAAATGTCGATTCGTCGCCGTTCGCAGCAATTGGGTTTGTGTTATTCGACCACATGGAAGATTTTACGCAAAGATCTTGGTGTAAAACCGTATAAAATACAGCTCGTGCAAGAACTGAAGCCGAACGATCTGCCACAACGTCGAATTTTCAGTGAATGGGCCCTAGAAAAGTTGGCAGAAAATCCGCTTTTTTATCGACAAATTTTGTTCAGCGATGAGGCTCATTTCTGGTTGAATGGATTTGGAGTGAAGAGCAACCAGAAGCCGTTCAAGAACTGCCCATGCATCCCGAAAAATGCACTGTTTGGTGTGGTTTGTACGCTGGTGGAATCATTGGACCGTATTTTTTCAAAGATGCTGTTGGACGCAACGTTACGGTGAATGGCGATCGCTATCGTTCAATGCTAACAAACTTTTTGTTGCCAAAAATGGAAGAACTGAACTTGGTTGACATGTGGTTTCAACAAGATGGCGCTACATGCCACACAGCTCGCGATTCTATGGCCATTTTGAGGGAAAACTTCGGAGAACAATTCATCTGAAGGAATGGACCGGTAAGTTGGCCACCAAGATCATGCGATTTGACGCCTTTAGACTATTTTTTGTGGGGCTACGTCAAATCTAAAGTCTACACAAATAAGCCAGCAACTATTCCAGCTTTGGAAGACAACATTTCCGAAGAAATTCGGGCTATTCCGGCCGAAATGCTCGAAAAAGTTACCCAAAATTGGACTTTCCGAATGGACCACCTAAGACGCAGCCGCGGTCAACATTTAAATGAAATTATCTTCAAAAAGTAAATGTCATGGACCAATCTAACGTTTCAAATAAAAATCGATGAGATTTTGCAAATTTTATGCGTTTTTTTTTTAAAAAAGTTCTCAAGCTCTTAAAAAATCACCGTTTATAATCTTGGTTGACAAAGGGATATAAAATGCACGACTGGGTCGTACGAACTTGCTCTTTTATGCAAAGAGTCTGTTTAAAAAAGTACCTATATAAGATTTAAAAATATACCTGTGGAATAAGTTTGTCTTCAAAGAAATAAATGCCATTTGATTGGTCCAAACCCCTGTGATTCATCCCAAGGCACAACTCATCCTAGGATAACTCCTAGAAATGAAAAAGACTTGAAAGCATACTTAACGAAAACAATTGTTTGTGTATTCAACTAGTTCGTTCAAAGCTTTTTCCTTTGGATAGCTTTATTTTAATTTCATATTAAAAGGACCAGGATGGAAAATAAATTATCTGAAGATAAGAAAGATCAAGAACATGTGTGTTTAAATTGTAAAGCAATCGCCTATTGGTTGTGTAGTTAGGTAGGTGTCTAAAACAAAGAAAGAATAGCTCATTGGTGTGCTCAACCATGTTTATGATGGAATGTTATTAGTAGGTAGAAGGTACTTACTACAATCCAATCACATTCCTTTTTTTCCTCAAAGATTTTAGCGCAAACATGGAGTTATTACGTTCAGTTTATTTTTTCGTTAAAGTACAAGAAATTGCTATTCATGTGTTGTTAACAGTCAGGCTCTTGTACGTTTTGGATTTTTGTTATGAAGTGACACGTGAGCAATAGTTGTAGAGGTTGTACGTAACACCTATACAGGTATAATGTGTATTATGTGTACATAAGTTGAAAAAGTGATTCTAATAGAAAAAACATTTCATACTATTTTAAGATTTTAACATCCAGTTGTTTAGTGATTGTACGCTCTACATTTGAATTTCGTAAAAAAATGTTGACACGTTTTTGAGATATAGAATTTTGAATAATAAAAAATCAATATTTTATTTAAAATCCAAACAATAAAAAAGTGCATTTTTGATAATCAAATATTATTAAGGCAATATAAGAGCTTATTCAGAAAAATTATTGAAATCAGTTTATAAGTTACTGAGAAAATTAAAAAGCAAAATAACAGTTCTATGAGCGGTACCTTTTCGGAGCAATACAAAAATATGTTTTTCATACTAAAATAAGCTAAGTTAAAAAATAAAATTTTAGAGAAAATTAAAATTTTGAGAAAATTCGAATTTTCGTTTTTTGACCACTGTTTGTTTTGATCTTAAGAAAAAATGAAAAAACGCCTAACAGACAGACAAAACCGACTGGACGGAATCACGGGACCCACTTTTTTCGACTTCTCTACCATCGTAATATCATGTTTGATTAAAATCTCGAATTCGAAATTTGCACGAATGCAAAACTTGCCATACAGTTTCTAAATGTCGCAAGTAAAAACGAGGCTTTCCTCCCATATAGGTACGTCCATCGAGAAGAAAAATGCCTCCTAGCCATTGTTTCAAATTTCATCAAAGAGACACTTGTCTTGGGTTTTAAATCTTAGACGACAGCTTATCAACAAACAATTTCAGTTGCATTTGAAAAACGAGATGATTGTTTGATGATTGAGCTCAGTTTTCGTCTGAGCATCAAACAACTAAGCTTGGAGCTTTAAAACGTTTTCTAGAAAGGTTTAGTGCCCTAGCTGGTTGTGAATAAGTAATTCTTGTAGGGTGCGAGGAGGAATCAATTATAAGGACATTAAGAAAGTGGGCTCGTTATACATGTGTCCAATAACGTCTACCACTAAGTGAATGCTTCCGTTTAGTTTCGTTAATGAGAGCTTGGCATAGTTTAAATGTCTCTAGATACTTGAGGTCGAAGAACATCACCCACCGATGGTAGTAGCTGTGCTTTCTGCAAGCATGCCAAGTACGCTGCAGTTGAGTATTGTACAGTTTACCAACCATGGACTGTAGCAACATTTAGTATGGAGTATTTTGTTTTTAAATCTGCATCTCCATTTTTATAAAATTTGAAATGAGCAACATATTTAAAGCCTACTAACCAATCTTAATACTTCGGCCGTAACTTATCTTCCTTAGGAGTGTAAAGTTTGAAAGTCATGTTATTTCAAATTTTGGCGGTGTCAATTCCCTTTTAATTTGATAAAAAAAGATTGATTTCAATATCTTTTTATGTTTGCAACATTTTTGGTCGAAAGCCAATATTAGCAGCATTTTTTTGGAAATATTTGGTTTTTTGTTTTATAAATGAAGTACAGACTGGGTCGCACTAACCTGCTCCTGTATTCACATACTATGTTTACTTTTATTTCATAATTTAAAAATGTACCTACTTAAAAAATAAGTTTGACTTCAAAAATTTAAATGATGTTCAATAAATCCAATAAAACCTTGGTTTAAAATTGTATTTTTCGAAAATCGTTTAAGCTGTTTTTTTAACCTATTTTGTGTGTATAACTTTTTAACATCCCATAGGAAGTTATTGTAATGGGTCCGATTTGTCAAATTGAAAATTTTGACATTTCTCGACGTTTCAAGGTCCCTAGAGTCGAAATAAAAGATTTTTAGAAAGATATCTGTGCGTGCGTGTGTACGTACGTTCGTACGTCCGTACTTTTGCCACCAGAACCAGAACCAGAAGAGATATCGATTTCAAATAAATTTTGTTATACAGACAATAAGGCAGAAAGATGCAGAAAGGGTCTGCGTGGGTGGTTTTTTTTTACCATAGCAGTTTAAAAAAAATTGAAAAAGTTGGTTAACCCTAAATATCTTACAAACCAAAAACACTAGAGACTTGAATTCAATTTTATATAATATATTGTAACGTGATATCAAAAAAGAATATTTAAAAAAAAATCCATTTAACGGTTGTTTTTATAAATCAAAAAAAATTGCAAAAAAAATGTGTCGCCTCCAAAATTTTCTGCAACGAAGAATAATGTTTTTGAGAAAAATTGAATTGACAGTTTGTTTTATAAAAAATAAAAATCTAAAAAAAAATTAATAAAAGTTTGAAGAAATCCATTTTCGACTCAAATATCTTTTCAAAAATTTGAAATATTGGTTTTAAACTTATTTTATTTCACAGAAAATATTGTTTTCGATATTTAGTATTTTTTATATACAAATCCAACAGTCGGTTTTTTCATAAAAAATAAAATCTACAAAATTTGGTAAAAATTGATAAGAGTACATATACACAAACTATTAAGCAAGACAAATCGACAGACGGGATGGAAAGTTATCAGTGTGGGTCGCATCCCAGACTCTTTATTTCGTTTTATTTTAAAAATATGTTTAGTATGCAGTAATTTATGGGTTATTAATATACATTTTACATTTGATTTTCGAAAAAAAATTATGACCCATTTTTAAGATACTTAATTTTGAAATAAAAAATTATTATTTTTTTAAAAACCCTTAAAAACAAAGACATTTGTTTGTCATCAAATGTACCCTTCTGGAGCAATACAAAAATGTATTTTTTTTATTTAAGAAGCTAAGCTATGACACAAATTTTGGAGAAAATGCAAATCCTTAACTTTAATTAAAAATTTGACCTTAATCGACCCAATGGTTTGGGCTTTAGCGGCAAGGCAGGCAGACAGATGGAATCGGGTAATCCATTTTTTCGACTTCAATACAACTATCGTAATGAGTAATCTCGAGTTGTAAATTTTGTACGTATGCAAAAATTGCCATATATGTACATTGTACATAGTTCATATAATGGTCGAATTTTTCTAAGAACCGAATATTCGAAACGATTTTTATTTATGTTATACAAAAAATGATACGAATTTTGTTTAAATATTAAATGTGTTAAAAATAAAATTATTTATAAAATAAATTGAGTTTCAAGGCAATATCTTTGATTTTTTTTAAAGATATTAGAGTCGAACATTGATTTTTATAAACTTTTAGTAGTGTTTTTTTAGGTGTTTATTTATAGTAAGAAAACTGTTACTTCCACTTTTCTCAAAATTTTAAACGATATCACAAACTTAGTTGAATAAAATTAATAGTGGTACCAAAAATTATTTCTTCAGTTTTTTTCCATTAAGAAAATTGATTTTTTTTTCTTAATTTTATGAATTTCGTACGTCCACATTAAATAATATAAAAGTTAATTAAATTCTCTCTCTGATTGGCTCGTGAGAGAGCTTAACCAAAACCACCAACTCAATTCTTTTAAAAGTATTTTCTGTTGATATCTCTCTGGTTCTTGAGATATGGACGATAAACAATGGTATCCCGAAATGGTATCACGCAAACTCAGATAGCTCTTTAATTAAACTCTTTGACTTTGAAATGTCGAATATTTTTATAATTATCAATTCTACAAACTGGGCCGATTTTGTACTCCCTCCATTTGTTATGAAAGATCTAAAATAAATAAATAAATTAGGTAATGAGTTTAAGTACTAATTCTTGGACTAAGTACCGGTCTAAAGTTTGGACTCTGTAAATAAGTTGGGCGCTAGTTTCTTCTCAGTTTCAAAAGTGTTTCTCCAAGCTTTACGTAAGGCGAATAAAGACTAACCACTAATGGGAATCCTTTTTAAAGAAAATGATATACTGAATGTAATACAGAAAATGTTTAAGACAAGGGTATCAGATTGTTTTACTTCAATTTTATTAAAACAAAAAAAAATACTTGAGGACTATGTTTACATTTAATTGCTAATCAGCTAACTGAGAAACAATGACATTTTAAAAGTCGATTTTTACAAAGTAAAGTATTAAGCATTCATATTATTGAGTTCCTTCAAAAATAGTCTTAAGTCGAAAATGATTTAAATGAGTTTTGAGTTTTGAATTTTTTTAAAAATTAGATATAAATTCAATGAAAAGAAAATTGTCTTTGAATATAATATTAATAATTCTATTGATTTTTAAATTAAATTAAATTTCTGAAACACAAATAATCGAAACCATTTTAATTTAGAAGAAGACTGGTTTTGAAGAATTTCAACAAAATTGACAAAAGAATCAGAAATATGATCTATAAACATTTTTAACTGTCGAAATTTTCATAACCTATATATGTATTTGTATGTACAGTGTACATAAATGTATGTTATTCAATTGTATTTTTGTATGTAAATAAAATTTCATTGATGTGTTTAAAAAGTGTTGAGTTTATATTTTATTTAATATTATTTTTATTATTCAACGCATAGATGCGTACGATATACAAAAATGTTTTCTTTTAATTTTATTTACACAAACTTTTAAGCTCCTGATGGCTCCTGGGTTAACCATAACATAACATAACATATAATTTTTGTTTTGGTTGTGTCATGGTTATAAAATAGTCGTTAAAATTAAAAGTAAACAAAACTTTAAAAAACTAAAGGTATACATAAATGTTTATTTGTATGCATTTATTGTAATTATGAAAATGCAGGCGATGAAAGACAACATGAAAACAACAACATCAACAAAATTAAATTAAATTTAAAACAAAAATATTGATTGAATATGCAGACATGTATGTGTGTGTTTCATTAATTAATAATTATAGGACTTTGATGCATATGACGCGTCAGTTTGAATTAAAAAAGGAGACATAAAATAAATAATAGAATAAAAGGACACAAAATTGATGAGTTTGTGTAATAATAAATTATATAATTTTATGCGCATATTTATGTTAATTTTTGTATATTAATACAATTTTTCCACACGACCAAACAACAACATCGTCATCATCATAACCATCGCATTGCATCAGTGACGTTAATTAATGATTTATAAATATTCACAGGAGACAATAAAAATAATAATAAAAGAGAGAGAGAGAGCGAAATAACATAAAACAACATCATTCATTAAATATAAAAAAATAAATTTTTAAATGACTATGCATTAACTAATTGGGTGCGAAAACAACGACGTGAAATAAAACGTCTGATTTGATCTCTAATGGGTCGAAAAATTGTCCCAAAAGTGCAATTTACATGAAGTTTAACATAGAAAATAATGTAACTACATTTTTTTAATCAAGCAAATGAAAATGTTAGCATTTAAAAAAAATACCAACAATAATAATTATACAAAAGATTACAAAAATATAAGCCCACAAGTAGTAGTATAAGCAGCCATATACATAGGTAGGTGGACAGACATGCTACCTTTCTATAGACAGATACACAGAAAGACAGATAGATGGACAGACAGAAAGACAGATAGACAGACAGATAGTCTGATATACAGAAAAATAGAAATACAGATAGATAGACAGACCCATAGACAGATAGACAGATAGGCAGTCATATAGAAAGACAGATGACAGATAGACAGACTGATAGACAGATAGACATATAGATACACCGATAGACAGATAGACAGAAAAATAAAAAGACAGATAGACAGATAGACAAGCAATAAGCAGATAAAGAAACAGAAAAATAGGCAGATAGACAGATAGACAGACAGATAGACAAAAAGACAGAAAGACAGATAGACAAACAGATAGACAGATAGTCAGATAGACAGACAGATAGACAGATAGATACACCGATAGACAGATAGGCAGACATATAGAAAGATAGATGACAGATAGGCAGATAGACAGATAGACAAATAGGCAGATAGACAATCAATAAGCAGATAAAGAAGCAGAAAAATAGGCAAATAGACAGTTAGACAGACAGATAGACAGACAGATAGACATATAGACAGAAAGACAGAAAGACAGATAGAGAGATTAACAGATAGGCAGATAGATAGACAGATAGATAGATAGACAGAAAGACAGATAGATAGACCAATAGACAGGTAGACAAATAGACTGATATACAGGTAGACAGATAGACAGAAAGACAGATAGACCGATAGACAGATAGAAAGATAGACAGATAGACAGACTGATAGACAGATCTGACAGACAGACAAACAGATAGACAGAAAAATAGAAAGGCAGATAGACAGAGCGACCCACAGACAGATAAACAGATAGGCAAACATATAGAAAGAAAGATGACAGATAGACAGATAGGCAGATAGATAGACAGACAGATAGATTTATTGCAGCCTAATTTTTTTAATTATATTTCCATTGTGATATTTCTGCAAGTTTCTTGTGTAAAAACTCTCCATTTTATGAAAGAGCTCCTAAGGCAACCGTTTGAAGTTGAATTAAAGCATCAGACCTAAGAAAAACGCTTGGTTTGATGCGAGGTTATTAAGGTCAAAAAACTAAGTTTCCGTTGCTAAAAAGCCAACCCTACTGGGAAAAGCCGGAAAAAGTTCAAGCAAGCCAGAAAGGCCTGCAACACCCATATTCAACGGTTCAAATCTTTTCATGAACAAACATTTTGGAAAAAATACTGCACAAAGAAGACAGTACAAATTTCTGGTCATTTGTAAAAAAAACATTATAAATTCTTCCTCTTCAACGATTGACGATTGATGTCAATGGCACTCTATTTGTTACTTCTTTAGAGAAAGATAATCTCTTTGCTAGACAATTCACCACTTATTCTACGTTACCACTGAGTGTTATGACTCCGCCTATACTTAAACGAGTTAGTGATTCTATATGTCCAATCTTTTTTCACACTCGTACTGTGGCAAGAATCCTTAGAGATCTAAACACACATGAATTAAGCGAATCCGCATGGTATCCATGTTGTTGTTCTCAAAAGGTGTTCTTCAACGCTGGCAAAACCACTGCGTTACTTTTTTATCTGCCTTACTCCTAAGGTCTCGTTCCGAGTGGATAAAAAACAGCATTTGTATAGCCCATCCCCAAAAAAGGCGAATCTTCCCCACCCTCTAATAACCGATTAATTGCACTTACTTCACTTCTTTCCAAGGTCATGGAAACGCTGATTAATTATCAGCTCATTAAATATCTCGAAGATGGAAAGCTTCCTAATAACCGTCAATACAGCCTTGGCAGCAATAGGTCTTTGGTCTTCTTTTTTAAACTTCGGCCGTACTATCAAATTCGTTCTTTAGCCGTTCTACGCGAATGAGAAATGTCTGACCACACTCTGCCTTTCCAAGTCATTGCAATATTCAAGAATTCAAAACTAATGTCCACCGATATCTATTATCAAACCCTCTCTGCTCTTCCTATAGTGCTAACACCGTGTCTCTGCATAACGAGGATAGTAATTTCCCTTGAGTGTGCACTCAAGGTAGGTATAACTTAAGAAAAGTGCGACTAAATCAAAACATTCTAAAAAAACCTCAGGAATGCTGGTCTATAAACGGGAGTTGGGAATGCGTTATTATGGTATACAGAGAGTTTTTGAAGCTGATACAATAGTGGCGCCTTTTAAAACTGTATTAATAACAGAGAAAAACCTTCATGCTTTTCAAAAAAATCAAATGGGGTGGCGCAACAGTCCGTTGTGAACCAGGGCCTAGTGACTTACAACTCTCAACCATTCCTGTGTGCGAGTACTGTTGTCAGGAATGGAAGGGACCTACAATTTTGGGCCGAATCCGAACGGCTAGTTTGAGAAAGCACTTTTTTCATGACAAGAATTACTCTTGAAGGATTTGTCAATTCCTCGCAAGAGGCAGTACCCGCGAAAATTATTTTTTAAATTAAGGTGGCACAGGCAGGGATTGAACCCAGACCCTTTGCATGACAGTCCAACGCACTAACCATCATGCTACGGGTACTACTTCATGCTTTTAGCTATGCTTTAAAAGATGGTTTTCTTCACAATGTTTATTAGAAGACTTTAAACCTGCATTCGAAAGGGTTAATAGGCATGCAATGATTTTTTAATATTGTACATTTATATGAAAGTTCTTGGTGCAGCTGAACGCAATAGTTCTAAGTTTCAAAACGATTTGATACGTCTGAAGGCACCTGGTCCGTTCATGATAGTAGCTGAGATTCTATAGAGATCTCATTAAGGGTTCTTCTCTTCGTGCTGATATCAGATAATCCCTTTTCGCTCCAACGCCAAATCAAACGATTATAAGGAAATGCGATCTTCATTTCAACATATTGAAAACGAAAATAATTATCTTCGAGAATCTTAGGAAAGGAAGACTACGGGAAGAAACATGGCGACTCAATAATGAGCGAATAGATGCTTATTGATAACGTAATCGAAATGTATCTGTTTCGACATGAAGCAAATAATTTGGCATTGTTAATGGGAGACAAATAATTTGTCCACATCCTCATATTCTTTGTAGCCCCACACTTGCGAGGAGTAAAGCATAATAGATTTTCCCACAGCTTGAAACAGTTTTTATTTGGCCTAGTGGTGGATAGATTTTTTTGCAATGCAGTTTTCCAGGAAACGAAGAGGGCAGACTTCGGCTTCTGCAAAGGCTACGTAAGGTATTTAACTTCCTTAACAACTTGAACTTCCTGATCCTGGTACTTCCATTTTTCATAACTAGCATGTCTTCCATGTCCTTTTCTGAAGATCATTATGTTCGATTTGGTAAGGTTGACTGATAAATTTATATATCAGTATTTTCCAAGTTTGACGTTCTTTTCTTGGAGTTGGTCTGGGGTTTCCGATAAAAGTACGATAACATCACCATACAATAAGCCCGGAACATTTTCTTCCTCTTTGTGTGTACTCCACTAAATCCTCAATAAATAAAGTGAATACTATAGTAATCACCGCACATCTTTGTTTAAGGCCCATTAAAGAACTGAAATCTTCGGAAACGCTTTCTTCATCCCAAAAGGCTATTGAATCTTTATCATAAAATGCTTTTAAAATACTGATCATTTTGAAAGATATGTTGATATTCAAAAGTTTTAGAAAAAGTGCCTCTCTATCAATGCCGTCAAATACTGCCTTAAAATGTATAAAAAAAGGCACAGAGTTTTCGTCCACGATCTAAATACACATTTGCAGTCTTTAATAGCAGAAACACCTGGTTTCATTGAGCTTGAAGCTTATGTTCACCCACGAAGTAAGTCTACTGAATAGCATACTTGCAAATATCTTCATAGACGTGTTTAAAAACGATATCCCTCCACAATTCTCTTTAACAGATGTATCTCCTTTATTAAATATTGGAAAAATCACCGAAGACAAAAAACTAGGAACTGTAATTCGGTCTGTTCCAGCTGCCTTGTGTTGTTTCACTCTGTCTAACGCTGCAATAAATTCTTCTTCCGAAAAGGTTGAATCCAGAAAATTATCCTCAATAAATGGAGCTGCGTAGTGGAACTTTGAGGCCGTTCATACCGGATTTAAGCAACAAAGCAAAATGATTCATTAAATAAGATGCCTTAAGACCACACCCTACAGTAAGCTTAGCCTCACTTACTTTCATTTCAATCGTTTCCGAAATTCAGCAGAAGATCTTGACGAAAACAATACAGTTCGAGCCGTTTCATTCTTCTTATCAAACAAGTTTAAGCAACTTCTTCAAATTCCGTTATCGTTTCCAACCAATTTCCTTCGGCTTTACCATAATCCATAACTGAGTGACCTAAGGATCTAATCAACGTGCATTCTCCTGTGGTATCCCCTGCACTGTTACCATTTAAAACAAAACTTTACTATTCTGGATCCTTTACTATCTTTCCGCTTACCTTTCGAGACACTGTGCTGATACAAACATGATGGTAACACTGAGGAGTACGTGGAGCACCCAAGCTCGTTTCCATTCCTTGCGTTAAAATCTCCTAGCAACAGTAGATTTTTGTTTGTATAGTTAGCGAACACTAAACGGGTTTTGCATATACCTTTTATATGGCAAAGACACAGTGTGATCATTAGGAAAAGAAGGAAGGGTTAGAGAGGAGGTTTCGGTGTACATTAATTTTGAATTCTTGAAAATTGTATTGATAGGGAAAGATAGAGTGCGGCAAGTCATTCCACATTCCCGTTGTACGGCTTAAAAAAGAATCTCTGTACTTCATAGTACGGCCGAAGTTGAGCTCAAGGGTAGACTAATGTTCATTCCTACCAGAGCGGGTATAACTAATAAATTGTTAAAGGGGAGGAATATTTAATTCAACTGCCCCAAGAGGTTCTTCAGCTCCTCAAAATATTCACTCTAATGGCTACAATTCAGATAAATTGGTACCGTTAAGTTTTTTTCGCCTTGATCTTCATAGGATATGATGAAGGTACCGCAAGAACTCTTAAGTTTTAAAATGTGTTTAAGTATCCTCTAATCTATCTATCTGGGATTTGGTAAGGTTGACTGTTGGTTTTTGTTGCTGACGTTTTGGCTAGATGAGTTGAATTTCTGTGTTAATCAATTTGCGTTCGAAACTTGAAAGCTTGTTCAGATTATCTTACTAAAATGATGAAGATAGATCAATCGCTATACGATCATTTAGAACTAATGCATTTCCTTTCAGGGAATGGGACTAACTGGCGTTATCGCACGACATTACACACAGAGTAACGTTTGCGATTAGAAGGATATTTTTTCAATGATCATAGCTAAAGTAAATGACAAAATATATGACCAGCAATTAACTCAAGTCTGTTCTATAAAAGCTTTTATCATAAATTGGACACTAAAAAAGTTATCTAAATATTAATTATTCATCTGAGATGATAAGCGCTATTTTTAAAGCTAGGGTCGAGTTGTTAAATCTTAATTTAATACCTCACAGAGCAGCTCTTCAGCAGTCCTGTAATCTATGAAACAGAAGAGAATCCGATAATATCTTGAATTTTATTTCAGATTGTCTTTTATTACAAGAAATCCGAAGGTTATACTTCCAGGAAAGTTGTCTGACGTAAATAGTCTCTATCGTATGATATATTAAATGGCCCTCGGGGTTGGTTTATTGTGTTCAGTTTTATTCAAGTATGCCCTGACCTATCGTAAAAGCTTCAGAGTTATCATATAATTTAAAATTTACAGCCTTGATGTTTTAAATCATCTAAAATCACAAAATTTTATGTTGCAAATCATCGAAATTGTAAATAAGCAAATTATTTATTATATTTTCTTCGTATGTATTTTGTATTCTTAACCGTATATTGTTAAATACTTTTTTGTTAAATAAAAAGAAATCTATCTATCTATCTACCTAGGCAGACAGACAGACACAACAACTTCTATTATCTTCTTAATGGGATATTGTATATTTTTCAAAATGTCTGCATAAATATTAAAATTAAAAAAAAGAAAACAATTTGTTAACACTCTAGAACCAATTTCCAATTTGAGCAGTCATTATGGGAATAAATTAAATAATGTTTCAACAAAAAAGAAGCTTTTTTACCCTCCATATTTCTTGTTCATAAGTCTATGTGTTTGTGAGCGTGCCTGAAGCCAGACTAAATGGTTTTTAATGTGAAATTACCTACCATCAGTATATCCTTATGCCCATGGGATGAATCCTAGATTATTTATAAATCTCTTTTATTTCTGTCTTCCTTCTTTTTTTTTGTATCCAAACACAAAACTCCCATCTGGCAGAGTATAAGAAAAAGGTACATGATTATTATCTAAAAAGAAAAAAAAAATAGGTAAATTATGTATAATTTCCTTCCCTCGATGAATTTTTTCCAATAAAAGGACGAAAATTCAAAAATGTATTTATACAAAGTGTAGGTGTATGTGTGTAAGTGCCTTTGGAACAGAAATGGTTTTTCTACAACAGGGAATAAAATTATTATTATATCTTACAAGATTTTTATGTCACGGCAAAAATGATCACAATTCAGAGGGAGAAAGAGAGATTGCAAAACCAAAGCACTTTCGGTTAGTCCTTTTTTTGTGCTTCAAGTTCCACTTCTGATTCCAATTTTTATCCATTTTCCGGTTCTTTTATCTTTGAACTTCAATTTGTTTTTTCTTTTTAATTTTTTTCTCATTATAAATGTTTTTTATTTTTTTTTGCTGTGTCCTGTTTCCTGTGTCCTTGATGTTGTCCCGATAGGAAAATTGCCATATTTTAAAAGTGGAAAATCAGAAAAGATATTTTTTTTTCGATTTTTGTGTACTTTATTTATCTTTTAATAATTTAAGTGAACATCTATACATAGAGAAAAATACAGAAGCCTTGAAAATTCAAAGGTAAAAAAAGTTCTACAGGAAGTAATTTTGAAAGAGCCGGAAATATGTTTGTGAAATATGAACAGTTTTTTAAGTTGAAAACAAAATTGTAAATTTAAACTTCAAAAGCAGGAACTCTCCCGAGATCTCAGGAACATACATAGCTAGTTATTTGATTTTATCAATATTACTTTTGTCACAT
>NC_079147.1:196025708-196161630 GCF_945859685.1 Eupeodes corollae | reverse complement strand
TGTAATTATATCTATTTTTGAAATAAACTAATGAAAAAAACAAAGGTACTTTCTATTAACTTAAAGATTTGTATGAAAAAAAATTTTCCATATAACAAATTGAATTGGACATTATATCGTTTGCTATACTGGACATCTTAAGAATTAATTTTTAATATTTATAGTATTTCATCAAATTTTCGAAAAATGAAATGAATGCAATATGAAAAATCACTTAAGGGGAAGTGAAGTGCTCTCCCATAAATAGTATTATACAACCACTTGTCTTGTCGGTCAACTTAATTTATTTAGCCAATGCTTGATGTTATAAGCTCTAAGCTACTCAATTCGAAACTGCTATAGACCAACCATTTTTGCAGAAACTACATGGATGAAGAAAAAGAGGAGACATTGTCTCGCTTCCTGTGTTCATGTTCTGCCCTGTCACAAAAACGAAGACTCCACCTTGCAGACTTTTACCACAATGATCCTAGAGTTTTAAGAAATTCCGAAATCTATTGTCTCAAACACTTCACTGCTAGCTCTAACTGGTTCAACAAGGACGGTAGATTTTAAGATCCATGTGGTATGACAACAGACCAACTATTGATCTTAGTGTGTTGTTTTTCCCGTGACCATCAATTTTAACCTAACCTTTACCTTCCCATAGCTTTTTAACCATCAGCTCATGAGGCTTAGTTCTTCTTAATCTCAGAGAGTAGTTATGACATTGCAGTCGCTGATTGTTACGCAACCGTGTTTTTCTCATTCTTCCAGAAGTAACCAATTTAACTTGAAGGTCAAGATGTAGATCGCTATTTCTTACAAACCAAAGCGCATTTATCATTCAGCAGGGCTTTGTATTAGAATATTAGGACGAGATAGCGTAAAATTCCACTTGAATATTCTTTATAAATAAAAACACAAGGTTGGTACTAGGACAAATTCTTGAGGTACGCCGGCTTCTATTTTCCTAAGCTCCTAGTTATTTTAGTCGAAACGTACTCTAAAGAGTCGGTTGGTAACATATGCAAAATTTCAGAACTTCAAATTACTTCCTATAAAGTTTGTACTCAAGTAACAAGTACCGAACCCTATCAAAGACTTAGAGCATACTTAATTTCTTCATGTGCTTATTCCACCATATCCGTAATTTAATGTAATTGGTCTATAGCGAAATGTTGATTTCTAAATTTCGTATTTGTGGGGCTGACAAAAAAAAATTAATTTTGTCTATAGCGAAATGTTGATTTCTAAATTTCGTATTTGTGGGGCTGACAAAAAAAAAACTTAATTTTGTCAACCAGTGTAATTATAAAGTAATTCTCTAATCGATTTCAATATTTTGATGTCTGACCCACATTTCGATTTATAAAATATTATATATCGGGTTTGGCAATAAGTTACAGGTGTTTTTTTTAGACGTGTTGTTTGAAGACAATACCTTTTTCAGAGGTGTTTTTTTTTTTTGACAGATGACACTTGATTTATGTTCAGTTTGGTTTATCATTTCATAATAAATACATCTACTCTCGAAAAACGTGTGCAAATCGATTTACAAAGATAATGATTCAACTCCATAGATCCAACGAAACAATGAACAATTTGTTGAAAGCAACTTTTAACACCATTCTACTACTTTGGGGTCATGCAAACCACTCAGAATTCCAACAGTAAACCAAAGTTGCAAGTTGGTGATTAGTTAGTTTTAGCCTATCGAGATAAGGAAGCAGAGCTAATCCATGTGACCATGGAAAAAAACATAAAGTAAAGCTTAAAAACCTTCTTTGGGCACCTTCAAGTCTATTAATGAGTGAAGTAATTTGGAGCCCAAATTATGCAACCTTATTCAAAAACTGATTTGACAAATGATACATACAGTTTCAATTGCATAAGCATCTTGGAATTTCCTTTTAAATCTTTTTATAAATCCTAGAGTTATATTAGTTTTTTTTTTTAAATGTAGATTATATAATTAGTAAAAGTTAATTTTCCAAGTTCGTAGAGTTTAACATGTGTTCATAGTCAAGTTCATTATGTTTGCGTGTAAAACTAATTGCTTTTCACTTGTCAGTATTTAACATTAAAAGTATTAATAGTAGCATAGTGGAACTAATTGTTCTAAATATATTCACGTCATCTGCACTTTATTTTTATGTTATCGTTTTTTTTTCAGGTAGAGGGAAGTTCATTTATAAACAGAACAAATAACGGACCAAGGTGCTTAACTTGAGGTACTTCAGAATTGACAATAACCGAATAAGAATGGTCTTTTTTGACAACAACACTATAATGTGTATAAGTAAGGTAAGCAATTCGTTTTTCATGTATGTAGTCGGATTCGCTTTAAATAAGTTTGTACATTGCTTTTCTTAAATCTGTAAATACATAATCAACTGTTTTTTTCTCGAAAGCATCAATGCAAAATGTTTAAAACCCGAGTAACAATGGATTTTCTTTTTTGAAAATCATATTAATTACCACAGAAAAAAGAGGCTGGGATGCGACCCACACTGATAACTTCCCATCCCGTCCGTCTTGTAGATTTTATTTTTTTATGAAAAAATGGATTGTTGGATTTTTATATAAAAATTACTGAATATCGAAAACAATATTAACTGTGAAATAAAATAAGTTTGACGCCATAATTTTTAATTTTTGAAAAGCTATTTGAGTCGAAAGTAAATTTTTACCAAGTTTTAGTATTGTTTTTTTTTAGAGTTTTATTTTTTGTAAAAAAAACTTTCAACTCGATTTTTTTCAAAATTTTATCGAATGTTGAAAAAAAAAAATATATCTTATAATAAAAAATTAGTTTGAAGGCAATATTTCAAGATATTTGAATCGAAAATCAATTTTTACCAACTTTTGTTAATTTTTGTTTAGGTTTTAATTTTTTGTACAAAAACTGTCAATTCGATTTTTTTCAAAATTTTACTGAATATTAAAAACAATATTTCTTATAAGATAAAATTAGCCAATACCTAAAATTTTTAAAAAGATATTTGAGTCGAAAATCAATTTTTACCAACTTTTATAAATTTTTTTAGGTTTTTATTTTTTGTAAAAAAAACTGTCAATTCGATTTTTTTCAAAATTTTATCGAATGTTGAAAACAATATTTCTTATAAGATAAAATTAGTTAGTAGATAATATCTCAAATTTTTGAAAAGATATTTGAGTCGAAAATCATTTTTACCAACTTATGTTAATTTTTTTCCGGTGTTTATTTTTGTTTGTAAAAAAACTGTGAATTCTATTTTTTCAAAATGTTACTTAATGTTGACAAAAATATTTTTTGAAAGATACACGTAAATTAAAGCCAATATCTCAAAGTTTTGAAAAGATATTTGAGTCGAACATGAATTTTTACCAACTTTTATTATTTTTTTTTATGTTTTTAATTTTTGCAAAAAAACTGTCAATTCGATTTTTCTCAACATTTTTCAGAATGTTAAAAATAATATTTCCTATAAGATAAAATAAGATTAAAGCCCAAATTTCAAGATTTTGAAAAGATATTTGAATCGATATTCAATGTTTACCAATTTTGAGTAATGTTTTTTTTGGATTTTTATTTTTTATAAAAAAAAAAACTGTTTTTATAAAAAAAACTGTCAATTTTCAAAACATTAATCTTCGTCGCATAAAATTGTTTTTAAGATGAAATCATATTTTAGTCTTAAAATTTTGCAGGTGACAAATTTTTTTTTCAGTTTTCTCGATTTGTAAAAAAAAACCGTTAAATGGAATTTTTCCAAAAAATATACTTGTTTGGTATCACGTTACAGTTTATTATATAAAATTTAATTCAAGTCTCTAGCGTTTTTGGTTCGTAAGATATTTAGGGTTAACCAAAGTTTTCACCTTTTTTTCAAACTGCTATGGTAAAAAAACCAAACACGCAATTTTCTTGAGAGCCTTTCTGCATCTTTTTGCCTTATCTATACAACAAAATTTTTTGAAATCGATATCTCTTCTGGTTCTTGAGCTATGGACAACGAAAAAAACGTCGCGAACGTACGTACACACGTACGCACAGACATCTTTCTAAAAATCTTTTATTTTGATTTAGGGACCTTGAAACGTCGAGAAATGTTAAACTTTTTAATTTGACAAATCGGACCCATTACAAAAACTTCCTATAAGAAGTTAAAAATAGGAACAATTAAAGAAAAGAACATAAAAATTAAGAGATTCAAACAGTTTTGAAATTAAAAACAATTTGGCAATAGGACGATAGTTACAGATAAGATTGTTTTTGTGAGTTGGTTTGAAAAACGCATATTTCTATAGAACCATAAAATGAGGAAATTTAAAAGAGTGCTTTAAATAATTAAATGAGAATTTTGAAAAGATTGGTTTAAACAGGATAAGTATTGCATAGAGTATATGCATAGTTGGAATGCAGTTAAGAGCAGGATTTAGGTTTTCGTAAAGTCTTAGAATTTTGAACATTTTATTTCAAGATCGGGCCCGGTGAATTGGCCGCCTAGATCGTACGATTTAACGCCTCTAGGCTATTTTTTGTGGATCTATTTTAAATCTCATGTCTATATAGATAAGCCCGCTTCAATTGAAGTATTGGAAGACAAAAGTGAGGCATTTATTCGTTAGATACCGGCCGAAATGTTGGAAAGAGTATGCGAAAATTGTACTAAACAGATAAACCGCTTGAGGAGCAGTTAAGGTCAACATTTGCATGAAATAATCTTCAAACATTAAATTATATGGACCGTACTATCGATTTAAATAAAGATTTCATGTATTTTTCTGAATTGTATTTTTTTTTTTTGAAAAACTTGCCAATAGCTTTTAAAAAATCACCCTATACAACAAATGACATCAAAGCGTTACAATTTTACATAAAATAATAGTTTAGAAGGTACAAAAAAGGGTTTGCGTTCTATTCAGCATATTTAAATGTTTTAACATGGCTAAATTTCAGTTTAAATCTTATTACACCTTACAAAAAAAAGTTATTAGAAAATCGATTGGAGTTCACATACCATAACAACACATTTAACTTTTCGTAAGGACATTTTCACTCTTTTTTATAAAAATATAAACACCAACCTCCATCTCTTTATTTTTTGTTGGTTGGATTAGAAAATCCGCATAGCGTAACACACATTCAACTTATTTTTTTTTTACGATGCAGATTTTATATCCCCATCTCTCTAACGACGAAGGTCCTTTTTCGGTCACTATGTGCGCGGAAATTATTATTGATGAAAGTTTTTCTCATTGAGGTAGATATAGGTATGCCGTATAGCTATGCACGGGAAAAAAGGACGACATGGATTTGGTCAATACCCACTTTCCTTTTTTCGCGCAGCAATACAAAATGACCATAACATTTAATCGGTTTTCCGACGATATCCTTAAAAAACTATCTTTTTTCTCGAGGCGACTACGACTACGACGGACGATGGTTTGATGTGTTGCTGTTGATGTTGACATGTTTTAAAAGATAAGAATCATTCACTTTAAACAAAAAAAGGAGAAAAAGAGAGAATATTAAAAAACAAATAATAATAACACAAAATGAAATGCTAATATCCTCGAATGACCCTCACTCTAATGGGGGTGGTTTTTTCTTATCTTCAATCAAAATGAATTTAAATAAATGTTTCATAATATTTTTTATAGAAATGAAAACCGAAAAAAAAAAACTTTTTAAAACGACATTTTCAACTTTGATATCTCACCACCAGTGATGGAGGAAACACGCGCCAAAAAACAAACCCTCCAACCAAGAATCTGTAGTGTAGGATTTCTTCTTCTTGAATTTGCATCAGGTGATAATATTTTTTAAAAGAAAGAAAAATGGAGATAAAAACATTTGTTTTTTTTTGAAAAGTTCTACCAACATAGATATTACCTCCTTTTGGCGAGGTACTGATGGGAGACGGTTTCGAAAAAGGAAGAAAAAAAACAGACCCCATTTTGCTGCAGGGATGTGGCATTTAAGAAGTTTTTAGTTTTGCTTCTTTTGAGTTCTGATAAATTTGTTTGACAAAATACTTTTTAAAAGCCTTAAATGTTGAATTGTATGAGAATTTAAAAAAAAATGGATTTATTTTCCTCCTCTAGGTCTTTTATTGGGTATTTTCTGTCATTAAGTTTAAATGAAACAAAGTGTGAGTGAGATATCATTTAAGTCTTGTAATTTCAAAAGTTCTATAAATGCTAATAGGAGCATTTGTTAAATCGTTTAAAAGTCTGCTGCGCCGCTGCGGACTTTCTGTGTAGAGCGCATCCGAAATCATACATTTTGTATAACTCTTGTTTCGTAGCTTAAATAGAAATCAACTTTATAACTCAAGCTCAAATAAACCACCACGTTTTAAAAAAATGTAATTCTTTCCATTACTTAAGGTTCATTCAACCTGACTTGTCTTTTAACTTTCTCTCCAGTTCTGATGAAATGCAAGTTTTAAAATCTATTCCTTCGGTAAAAATAGTTCTTATCTCTTCCCAACATCGAAATCCATCGATATAATTTTGGCGTATGAATTAAACCCCTTTTCGTAATTTTATCGTAAGCGGTTTTTTTTAAATTTAAAAAAACAATATCTTTTAAAATTTTTCCGGAATAGATGATGTCATGAACTTTTCTATCAAGTTTTAGCTAAAGTACCATTGAGGAAAACCAGTATATGTTCAAACAAGCTAGGAAAACCAGCAACGGACTTATTCGACGCATTAAATGTTGCATGAAAATAATTACAAAAATACTACAATGACCTAAAGGTGGTAAATATTTCTGGTCACCACGTCATCTTCAAATCCTACGCTCATTTGAAATGATACTTTTCTTATTACCTCGATTGAAAAATCCAATTTTCTTGCAGCACAGTTTGCTGTTAATTCAGTGCTGACAATGAGTGAAATGACTTCTCCTGTACTAGAAAGCGTACACGAATCTATGGGACGAATCTTCTTTCGCATTCTTACAGTTGCTAGAGTACTTAAGGATCTTGACATTCACAAATACACTGGCCGGGTGTTCTTCAATGCTGGCAAAACCACTGCGTAAGGTTTTCCATCTGCCCTATTCTACATCTGTCCCTAACAAAGGCGAATCCTCCTCCTCTCTAACTACTGTTCACTTGCACTTACGTCCTATTTTCCAAGGTCATGGAAACGCTGATTAGTTTTCAGCTTTAGACATATTTTGAAGTGCGGAAGCTTCTAAATGTCCACCGTACTGCTTTCGTAGCTATAGGTCAACTAGTTATTTCATTGTTTATCTCAACGAACGGTGGAACTAATCCTTACATCATTTTGGAGAAAGTAAGATTATTGCACCTGATATTTCAAAGGCATTTTTGTAGAGTTTGGCATCAAGCTATCTTACAGAAAACGCATGCTTTTTCTGTTGAGATAAATTTATCTTTGTTGGGTAAGAAATTACCTTTCGGACCATTCAATTCAACTAGCCTTGGACGGGTTCAAATCCGATAACCACAAAATAAGCGCTGGTGTGCGCCAGGGCTCCGTTTTGTCTCCGATGCTCTTCCTTATTTTTATAAATCATCTGCTAACGCACTTAATTGTTTCGCTGATGAAAGTCCTCTCAGCCATACTCGTTTTAAGATTCTCTTCCTTGTCTTTTGGATGTGGACTATTAGTGGCAGCGTACATGATAAGCTCATTAAATTCTGCTCTTGTCTAGTAAGGAATCAAAAACCGTGAAGAATTTAATGCTTTGAAAACTAAATGCTGTCTATACTGTAACAAAGGCGTAACCCTTCCCCAATGCCAATATCCATGAGCGGTACTTCCATGGAGGGGACTGAACAGCTTTCAGTCTTTGGTATGTGCATCACAAACCACTTGTTGTGGAGTGGCCTCGTCAAAAATGCTGCTAAGTGTTCAGGTTTTCTCCAACGATGCAAGAAGTTTTTACTTCTTTTGATCTGGCTATAATCTAAAAAGCCTTTTTTCGTCCGAAACTCGAGTACAATTCCCATATCTGGGAAGGTGCTCCCATAACTCACTTGAGTCTATTGGACAGAATTGAAGGGAGAGCTCTAAAAATGATAGGTGACCGTTGTCTAGCGGAAACTTTTGCATCTATATATTACAGCCGTAAGGCTTCAAGTCTGTCATTATTAAATACCTATTGTCATAAGCAGTTGCATTCCTCCCCTCAAACAATTCAATTTTAAAGCAGAGTCACAACGAGGCAAAAGAAGCGCTTGGAGAAAATTCTGTGACGGTATGGATAGCATGTACCACCAAGTTGGGGAGACTTCGGACAATTCTAGCAAATAAACCTACGCCAATGGGATCACTATAAGAAAACCCACTGGTAAAAGACAGAATCTTGTCAAGAAAATTTTGAACTCATGCAAGATTCGTACTTCCCAGGCTGTACCCATGCTAAAAAAGAATCAGAGTTTTCAACTTACTAGTGGATACGATCATCTTTCCTAATAGGGCTGGAATTCGACATCCGTTAAACTAATCTAAATCTAGTTGGATCTACACCTGCTTCCATATAAAGACCAGCTCACACAACAGCTGAAGCCAGCTGAACATTCACAACATCGTAAACATGTCGAATGGGAGCTTGAGCAACAGGCGACGGCGAATGGCGATTTTTTAAACAAAATTTAATAAACAAAATTGTCCTATTTGGGGTTCTGAGAATCCTCAAGGAGTTGAAGAGAGGCCATTACATTCACAAAAAATCACTGTTTGGTCCAGAGGTGTGATTCGACCTTACTTCTACGGAAACGACAATGAAACGACTGCCACCGTCAACTCGGAACGTTATTTTATTGCAAGAGACATTTCCTGGCCGCGTTATTTCTTGTAGTGGCGATATCAACTTGACAACCAAGATCATGCGATTTGACACAGAAAGTTGAACTGGGACGACAGAACTGAAACGGAAACGACTGCACAATGCTAAGGCCTTTCTTGACAAAGAATACTTGTTAGCTATCCAGCTACACACCTAGAACGAACCGAAACCTCTCCATAGGAAAGTGCTTGGCAAGACATTGATGAGGTACCCCTGTCTATAGTTTTACTCCAGTTAAGAAAAGGGGTTAACCCACCAACGTCCAATGCACAAACTAACACAGATCACGAAACAATTATCGGACCCTTGATCTCTATTCTCTACCACCCAATTAAGAATGGAGCCAATGACACCATCTTACAGGAGATATGATGCAAGGGAATTGTTCCTGACACTACTTAGGATATTACTAGGAGACAAATCAAAGACCTAATCAGGTCGGCAACTGGCACAATCATGAGGCCTTACACGCCTGATTGCCCAGAAAACCAGGTGGTTGCCCCAGATGGATGAATTGAGAAAATAATGGGTGAAAGTACCACTACTTAAACCACATAAAAGTGTACCCAGAACTTATCCATCTCTTCTAAACTAGGAGAGTGTACAATTGACGCAAAGGACAGCGTCATTACAGCCGTTAAGAGCAAGGCAGAGCAAAACAAGGCTTGAAGGCAGAGCCATACGACGCCGACAAATGCGGAACACTGAGATGATTGTTCAGCCAGTATTACCGCTAACTAACTAGAAACCATCGACGAGCTCCTCAAAAAGAGCTAGAAATACAAGCTCGTCACCAAATAGTTCATAGCCCAGGAAAAGTAAAATATTTGAGGTTTTTCTAGGGACGGAATTTCATCGGATTGAAATTGATGACTTAAAGAATGTCGGAGAACTAATGGCAAGTACTGGAGGTAAGAACACTGGAAGAAGTCAAAGAGGCAATACTCAAGAGTAGGCCCTCACCACATCACTCTTCGGCAACTTAAGAACAGTCACGAGTGCAAACGTGACCTACTTAATGAATAGCCGTAATTGAATAACCCTAGGTATAAGGGGTCTGATTTGAGGACTGAAATACGTAAACATTTCTTAAAAAATGGACGGTTATCTAAAAATTTCAAAGTACGTGTTACAATTCTATCTGTGGCTTGAAAATTTCAAGGGATTGTTAGATATTTTACGGAAGATGTTGAAAAGAAGGTTTTAAATATCAAGAAAAGCTTTCAAATACCAAAACAGGTCTTAAACCTTCAAGGCAGGTCCTGTGATTTCAATTCATTTCTTAAAGTATGAAGACAGTATATACCTATTATTAACTTTTAAAGTTTGAAAGCACTATTGGATGAACATTTATTGAGGTAATTGAAAGCAGTCAATTTGAAATAATTGATCTTGGCCAGCAAGTAGACCAATACTTTATTTAAGTAAATTAATCATGGTATTTGTCTATTTCTAAAATATAAATTAATTTTATTTAATTATCGGAGAAATTATTTAACTATCTTTTTGGAAAAGCGTCAGTAATTATCGGATAAATTATTTAACTATCTTTTTGGAAAAGCGTCAGTAGCCTTATAATGTTTTTTTGTTTGTTTATTCCAGTTCAAAATAAATATTTGTTAAATACTCAAAACAAACCAACACCAAAAAATATGAACTTATGCAACAAGATACAAGGAAATCATTGTTTTCCGATAGAGCGCCAAGTAGGTCTGCAGGTTAGGTGAGGTACCTATGAAAAGTATGACCAACATTCTTGGGCTCAACGATGTGAAATTCCATGTGAACTTTGCAATATGCCATTAAACGAGTATCCTATAACCTACCCACATCTCACAGGTTGTCTGTTTTAAGTCTCGACCGAACCAACCATATCCTGGTAGCTCTGTAGAAGAGTAGATAGATCTGAAACCCTGTGAGCCTGCATACACAAACTTATGGATGGATATAAATTTCAAAATACAATCATTATCTGTAAATAAATCTAAGAAATCGAAACTCATAAATAAACATGAATCGGGACAGTAGTCGGTACGTTAGGGGTATATGTAGGTTTAAGGATTCAGGTTGAATTTGTTTTGTTGGGATGCTATTCTGTTCATACCTTGTGTGGGTACAGTATATATAGATCGTATCGCCAGGATGATGCATAGTATTTTATTCCTTTTGGGGAATGCTTTTGGAAAAGCTATTTATATATGAAGATATGTGTGTGTATACAGGTACAGGTGAAAATAAGGAAAACGGAGCCAAAGAGGTGATAAGGACGGTAGAGACTTGCATAGTTCCCAAAACGATGGAAAACAGGAAGAGTGCACATCATCATCTAAGTACTAAGATTTTAGGTTTGTGTATATACACTCTGTATCAAGTTGAAAACAGAATACAAACAGTATTGTTTGAAAAAGTTGGGAGGAGGAAATTGAAAATATTGTTTTCCCATATAACAAATTTTAAATAATTATATTCTAAAATAAGCTTTATTAAAATAAAGTTCAAATACAGAGGAGCAAATAGTTTTTAATTAAATTAAATTTCAAAATTATTTAAAATCAAATGTTATAATTTTCCCGTCTGTTAATTTTGTTGGGTATCTCTTTCTTTTAAATGCAAACACAAATTGAGCTAAGAAGTTTCCTTTCAACAATGAATATATATCAACGTTTTTAAGATGGAGTTTACGGTGTTCTTAATTTAATAGACACCTCTAGGTTATTTCCTTTACGATGCGTTAGCAAGTCTCCCTCTTCCGGCTCTCAGACTGAATCAATTCTAATAAATAAGGTATCAGATAAAAGATGTTTTTGTGCATAATATTCAATTTTTACTTTTATTGAAAACGCAGTTTTTTAAAAAACAATACTTTTATTATAATAATATATAAAATAATGGGAAAACCTAAAATGGTTTGTGTATTTGAACGAACAAACCAAATGCACAAACCATTTTCTTTGATGATTTATTTTCCCTGTATTTCACACCAGTTATTCCTAACGTTATCAGCGGTCTTAGGATGTGCTAAGCCAGGGGATGAACCATGCGGAACACAGCCCATACCTGACGGGCATCTCATAATGGAAGCCAAAACTCATCCCAATATAAAAATGTAAAACTGGTAATTGAGAATAGGTTGTTTGTATCTTTTTTACTCTAAGGTTTGTTTGGATAATTCAAATAGTTTTTAATTGTTTCGTCAACGTTGATAAAAGTGTAGACGTTTTGTTTTGTTTTAATTTGCATGAGAATTCTTTGAGCTTTGAATTTACATTATTTTCTTTACACATTTTCGAAGTGTTTTATTTAAAAAGGAGCGTACTGGTGTGGAACTAAACAATACAGTAACGATTGAGATGTTTTCGAATAGGTTGTATTCTTTTTCCATAAAGATGCCATACGAAGAATGATCAAATAGAAAAAATATCTGAATTTTCTTAAAACCCCTAAATTCAAAAGTTCCTCCCTATAATCCTATAGACACTCTCATATTTTTTGGACAGGGTCCAGGCCTCAAGATGGTGATTTTAGATGCGCGAGAGAGGACTTTACTTCTCATTTGCCTTCTAAGTCCAAAGATTTGCAAGAGTTATTCTTCGTTTGATTTCAGCGCTGGTGTCGTTGTCTGTGTTAATAGCTGTGCCTAGGTACCTTACCTACCTCAAGGTTATAGCAGTACATGGATACGTTTTGTCCAAGACGTCGTTGTTCAGTGTCCTTTTTTTATTGACAGCATATACTTGGTCTTGCCCTCATTGACCACTAAACACATCTTCTTCGCTTCCGTCGCAATGCTCAAAAATTGCTCCACTGACATCACGCTTTGATCTTCTAATTATGTCAATATCATCTGCGTATCCAAATAATTGGATGGATCTTTGGAAGATTGTGCCTCTTGTGTTGACGGTTGAGTTTTGCACAATTCTTTCCAGAACCATATTGAAGAAGTCGCATGACAGTGCGTCGCCTTGTCTAAAACCTTTTTTGACATCAAATGCATCGGTAAGATCTTTTCCGACCTTGATAAAGCAGCGTGCATTCTCCATCGTCATTCTGCACAAACGGATAAGTTTGACAGGGATGCCAAAACTAGGCATTGCTCGGTAGAGCTCTTCCCTATAGATGCTGTCATACGTGGCTTTTAAATCGATTAAGAGATGGTGGGTATCGATTTGAAGGTCCTGGGCTTTCAATCAGATTGTTGACGAATGGCTTCAGACGTTTACATAATACGGCAGAGAGGATCTTATACGCAATGTTAAGGAGACTGATGCCTCTGTAGTTGGCGCAGTTTAGAGGGTCTCCTTTCTTAAGTATCGGGCACACTATGCTGAGATTCCACTCATCGGGCATGCTTTCTTCCGACCATATTTTGCAGATGAATTGGTGCATGCTCCCTACCAAGTCATCGCCTGCTGCTTTGAATAGTTCGGCAGCGATGCCGTCAGCTTCAGCAGCTTTGTTTGACTTAAGTTTAGATATAGCTATGTATCTTCACTTCGTCAAAGTCGGGTAGGCGGAATTGTTGATCTGCGTCGCCGAGGTTGAGTGGTTCTATCTCCCTTACAGCTGAATTCGGTTCGTCATCGCCGTTATATAATTTGGAGAAGTGATCTTTCCATATTCTCAGCATGGACTGCGGTTCTACTACGATGTTCCCCTGGTCGTCTTTACAGGCTTCGGTTCGTGGCTGGTACCCTTGGGAGGTTTTTTTACCTTTTGGTAAAACTTACGAACCTCATTCCTATTGTGATATCCCTCTATCTCCTGGATCGCGCGCTTCCCATGCTCTCTTTTTTTTTCCATCTAAGAAGCCGGTGTTCCTCTCTCCTCTTCTGCTCGTAGAGCTCGCGAGCAGCTCTAGTCCTTTTGTAGAGCGCCGTTTTGTATGCCCTTTGTTTCGCTGCGTGCGCTTGCATTCGTCGTCAAACTAGGGGTTTCGCTGTGGTGGCTGTGTGAAACCTAGCACTTCAGAGGTGGCATCTCTGATGGCTGCAAGGCAATGTTACCGCTGGTTTTCAATGCTTAATGCAGGAAGCATAGGACTCCTTAAGAGGTTATTAGAGACTTGATCGGAAAAGGACATGGCAGTCTCTTGCGATTGTAGCCGTCTAACGTCGAATCTTCTCACAGTACTTCCTTGTTTTGGCTTTGATCGGGATATCCGTAGCCGTACCTTGGTAACAACGAGGTAGTGCTCCGAGTTAAGGTCACTCAAAATTCTAGTTAAAAAACCAACAAAATCTTTAAGTTTTATAAAAATGTCAATTTACCATTTAGAAGAATCAAATCTTTGGCTTTGTTGACATTTCTAGTTTCCAAAACTTTCTCGATCTTCTTTGAGCAATATATTCGTACTTCTAATCAATTCTTGCTTAAGAATAGAGTCGGCAATAGTTTTGTAACATTCTTAAAGTTACAGCATCGGAAATTTCATTTCGCACACTCAAACTGCGTTGTTGATTAAATGCAGACGTTAACAAAAAGGTAACCTACTTCAGATATTAACAAATATTTGCAAATATTTATATAATCAAACATGCCAGCAGTTCTTGTCCAATACGAAACTTTGCTTGCAACAAAAAAAGCTCATCGATACGTGCAATTATCGTGTTCTTGGCCATATCAGTGCAATTGGGCTAGAGTTGTACCATAACGATGCTCTACAATTTTACATAAGTAGAATAATGCTTTTGTAAAAGATTGTGTCTCACTACGCAATTCTTCTATCACATTAGATTTTTCAAACACGACCTTTTAAAAGTACTGAAGTGCTAAACACAAATATTTGTCTTTCGGGCACCACTTTTAAGTATTTTACTTATTTTTTGGAAGTTCTCGTTCATTATGATTCTTTATTTAAAACTAACATTTTTAAAATTTAAACAAGTTTTGTATATTTTAAAAAGTGTCAATCGACGGTTTTGAAGACAACATTTTTTGATTTTATTGACGTGTAATCCATCAATAATAAGCAATTGTTTTAGAATTGAGTGTTTATTTGACTATTCGAAGTTTTGATGAATCTTGAGTTTAAAGGTTTTAAAACCTGTGAAGTTTCACTCATAACATCCCATATGTTATATACGATTTGTCAAATTTAATTTGACAATTTTTTTTTGAATTTTAATATTTTTCGACGTTTCAAGATTTCTAGTAACTTAATTAAAACTTTTGAGATACCATTTTTCGTCTTCCATATCTCAACAACCAGTTGAGATATCGACTTCAAATAATTTTTGTTTTACATAAAATAACATTGAAAGATGAAGAAAACGGATTTTCAAAGAAATTAAGTGTTTTTTTTTTAAATAAAAAAGAGTCTGCGATGCCACCCACACCGAATACTTCACATTGTTAACCGCTAAAATTTTCAAATGGTAGTTTTTTAATATGCAATCCAAAACTTAAGCTTAAGGTGTTTTATGTAAAGATGTATTCGCAAAGTTAAAATAATGTATTTTTATAGGAAAACATTGTCTTTAAATAAAACCAAATTTAAAACAATATTTCTGAATCATGAAACAGCTGGAAGTCAGTATCAACTCTAATTTTCAAAATATTTTTTAGTTTTTAATATATTTTTTTTTCAGGTTTTTATTTTTTCTTAATTGGCAAAAACTTTACCAAATGTTTATATCAATTTTTTATATAATGTGACATTTTCTGGTTTTGAAAACACCCTTGTGCTTTTGAAAAAAAAAACAACTATCGGTTTTTATAAATCATAAAACATGAAAACAAACACTTTTCTCCTCCAAAATAATTATACGAAACGAAGAATTTCGTTTTTGAAATTTGGTAAGATTTTGAGAGAAATCTAAGTTTTGTATTTTTTCTAAAAAGAAGAGTCGAATATTTTGACAAAAATTAAAGATATTGGCTTTAAACTAATTTCATCTTGTAAAAATGTTTCAATGTTCAGAAAAAAATCAACAAAAATCCAACAGTTCGTTTTTTTTTATTACATAAATAAAAATCAACAAGAAATACTGCACAAAATTGATTTAAGATCCTCGATATCAAGTTGGGTGAGGTCACTTTCCACTTGTGCGCGCCACCTAACCGAGGTCTTCCTCTACCGTGCTGTCCCGTGGGTGTGGAGTCGAAGACTTTCCGGGCCGGAGCATTGGTTTCCATACGCTCTACGTGACCCAGCCATCTTAGTCGTTGGACTTTTACTCTTCTGGCTAAGTCCATCTTCTCGTCCACTCCCCTTCGCTGCATACGGGACCGAGAACTTTTCTCTTCAACCGAGGTGTTATCATCCGCTTTTGTCATAGTCAATGCTTCTGTACCGTATAGCAGTACGGGGATGATAAGGGTCTTATATAGCAACACTTTGGTCAATCTAGCGAGGACTTTACCACTCAATTGCTTTCTTAGTCCAAAGAAACAGCGGTTAGTAAGAGTTATTCTGCGATTAATCTCAGCGCTGGTGTTGTTTTCTGCGTTTACAGCAGTGCCTGGTCCTTGACTACCTCAAAGTTACATCTGTCGATAGGGACGTTTTGACTAAGACGTAGGTTTTGTAAGTCCTTTCTTGACGGCAGCATGTACTTTGTTTTGCCCTCATTAACCGTTAAACCCATTTTTTCCGCCTCTGCCTCAATACTCACGCTGAGTTCTTCCGATTATGTCAATGTCATCAGCATATGTTAGTAATTGAACAGACTTTTGAAAGATAGTGCCTCTAGTGTTGACGTGTGAGGTCTGCACTGTTCTTTCAAGCACGATGTTAAAAAAATCACATGACAGCGCATCACCTTGTCTAAAACCTTTTTTGACATCGAAAGGTTCTGTTAAGTTGTTTCCAACCTTTATAGAGCAGCGTGAATTCTCCATGGTCATTCTGCACAAGCAGACAAGTTTGGAAGGGATGCCAAGAATTAGACATGGCTCCATACAGCTCGTCCCTGTATATGCTGTCATATGCGGCCTTGAAATCGATGAAAAGATGGTGGGTGTCGATTTGGTGTTCTTGGGCTTTTTCCAGGATCGGCCGTAATGTGAATATTTGATCGACTGTGGACTTTCTTGGTCTAAAACCACATCGATAAGGACCTATCAGGTTGTAGACGATGGGCTTTAGACGTTCACATGTTACGGCAAAAAAGATTTTATAGGCGATGTTAAGTAGACTGATCCTCTATAGTAGGTGCAGTTTAGAGGCTCTCCTTTTTTCAGGATCGGGCAAACATGGAGAACACGTACTAGCTACCATGACGTTTCGCCCCGCAGCAAAATCTATGAGCCTGAATCCGTTGTCGGAAGTGTTAACGTGCAGGGTGTTCTTCCCGATTATTCCACCAAAGATGTCTTCCCTTCCTAGCTTGGCATTAAAATCGCCCAGGACTATTATAATATCGTAGCTAGGACACTGCTCATATGTTTTGTCTAAGAGCTCGAAGAACATATCTTTGGTGTTGTCGTGTTTCTCATCCGAACATCAATGTGTACCAAATTTGCATACTATTGTTTGCGGATTTTATTTCTTATGAAAAAAACCTACAGCTGGATTTTTATAAAAAAAATTACTGAATCATTGCACCACCAAAACATCTCGAGTCATTGCGCAGATCTTTTAATGTTCGGTCTTGTGCTTAAAATGCGCCTTTGTGCGCCATTGTGTATTCGTCCCATATGATGATTTTTGATGCTACTAAAACTTTGACTTAGTAGTACCCGTGGCATGATGGTTAGTGCGTTGGACTGTCATGCAAGGGGTATTGGGTTCAAACCCTGCCTGTGCCACCTTAATTTAAAAAAAAATAATTTTCGCGGGTACTGCCTCTTACGAGGAATTGACAAATCCTTCAAGAGTAATTCTTGTCATGAAAAAGTGCTTTCTCAAACTAGCCGTTCGGATTCGGCATAAAAATTGTAGGTCCCCTCCATTCCTGACAACATTACTCGCACACAGGAATGGTTGAGAGTTATATGTCACTAGGCCCTGGTTCACAACGGACTGTTGCGCCACCCCATTTTGAAAACTTTGGCCATTGCGAAATGTTACATGTCGGTTGTTCAGTAGTTTAAAGGTTTAATGGCAATTTTAACGCTGAGTGAGCTGTACGGCATTCGTCTAACAATGTGGCCGCTATTCCAGAAGAACTAATTGATACCGCAATTTCGGATCTCGCACGTACAGTGGCCAAAATCAATGACATGAGGAATGTCTTCCCAGTTCCACTGGTGGCATCCAAAAAAAAATGAGCCGCCATTTCCATCATAAATTGCAGTGTATCATAGATTTCCCTCTGCTTAGGATTTAACAGAGGTACATTCGTTTGAACAGATTGGATTAGTTCATGTGGATCATATTCACGGTCACGTTCCAATTTTCTATTAAATGCGTCATTCATTCCACGATCTGGCGCTGGCATTCCTAAGTTATGGATCTCCATTCCATTCATCTCAAGATCGGAATTTCTTGAGCTGACGCGAATTCGATGTAAAATATCTTCTGACATGATATCTATGTATTTGTTACACAGGTCACGTGGGTTCGATGGGAAGCATGTTGAAATGATGATAGCAAATAATCTGACTTGGAGAAGCAGAAATAATTGCTTCAGCGATTGTCGTGCCCAATAGTATCGTTTTCAAGCAAATTTAGCTCTTGACATGCTGCACGAAATGTGGGGCACACGAAACCATAAACAGTTCGTAGTGATTCAAATGATGTTGGCCCCCGAACATGTACCAGCAAAAATCTCAAATAGAAACATTCATCATTCTTCGGATGAACTGTGTAAATACGACCAAGAGCATCAGTAGAACGCACATCTGGATGGCCAGGAACTGCATTGCCTTGCTTCCGACGTTGAAATTTCTTCGATGTAGCGTTCCAAGTGTAATAACGTGGCATTTCTGAGTAAAGCAAAGTTCGTGCGAACGGATCGCTTTGACAAATCGCAAAGAAACTGGTCAGTGTTGTCGCTGGAGGTGTTTCGGCACGTTGAGCAGCATTCGACGCTGTGAAATATACTCTCTGACCGTTTTCTAGATACACCCCCAAATGTAAAACAGTGTAATGACGTTCGTGAATAGGGAATACAAATATACGCCAAATTGCTTCATTGCAGTTCACATATCTACCAACTTGATAGTGCGTGATTTCATCGTTGGTATTGGATGTTTGGATACCATGTCGCTCCTTTTCGTGACATATTTGTAAATGTATTTATTGACTTGACCGAATTGCAATACGCAACATTACAATGTGCTTTGAATGTTTTGGAAAGAAGTGGCGAATATGGAACAATCCAACTTTTGTCAACTACGAAATCGTTCTACCATTATCATGGGGCGATCGACGTAGATACAATGGATAACCATCATTGCCTGTAATGGTCTCTGCCGTCAATTTTCGTGGATACCGTTTAGAATACTTGCCGTCGAGTCGACCATGCACGGTGATTGTCGGTTGATAGTGCCACACGGTCCATAAATCATATTCGTGACTACAACATCATGTATGTCTGGATCGGTTTCAGGAGCAGGAATATCCTCACATATGATGTCATCTATTTGATCCGGTCGAATGGCGATAGGCCTCGTTTTTGCCATTCGATGGAATACATCCAGCATTGAGTAAGCCCAAAAACGTGTTGCGTATAATGTAGTTCATTAGTGACCAAATTTTTTGCCTGTGAACACGTGCACGCAAATGACACGGGCTACCTATATATGTCGCCGGTAATATAGTCAATCGACCAACATTTTCTGAATCCCCTTCTGATTGACACACGCAGACCTCAAGGGTCCATTGTGATACCACTAATGAGGTTACTCATGGGAGAGTAATGAATTTAAACAAACCATTTTGTACTTTTAATAAAGTTAGAGAGACGTTTGGTATCAATCGTTGCCAGTTCACTGGTGTTATCGAAGAAGGGATTACCGAGAAAGTAATTCCTTCTAATGGAGAGTGCTGGACATGTACACAGAAGATGTTGGACTGTTTCCTCTTCCTCCTCGTCCATGCAGATTCTACAGAAATCATTTGTGTAGACCCCTAGCCTCAGAGCATGTCTTATTATGAGGCAGTGTCCCGTTATACTCCAATTGTAGAGCTTATACTTTGTCTGCTCAGTGATAACAAGCTTTTAGACCGTTTTAAGTCAATACTTGGCCATATTTGCTTGGTTGCTAGGCAGGTGGTTCCTTGTGACCATCTAGCATTTGTTGTTTCTAGAGCACATTGCTTGAGAAGGTATTTGCATGTAGCAAGTGGTGTTCCTATGTTATGTTTTTGTCTAACATAAGGCAGAAGTGCTCCGTTTTTGGCAAGCTCATCGGCTTTGCAATTTCCCGGAATGTCTCTGTGGCCCGGCACCCAAATGAGGTGAATGTTAAACTGTTCCGTCATCTCATTCAGAGATGATTGGCAATCGTGGACTGTTTGAGAGTTTGTGGAGACAGACGCGATAGATTTAAGAGCGGCATGGCTGTCTGAGAAGATTCGTATATCCTTACAAGATATAACGTTTTCTTTGAGCCAGGATAGTGCTTCTTTAATCGCCATCACTTCTGCCTGGAATACACTACATTGATTGGGAAGTCTAAGTATCGTTTTCCAGGGGTCCCTCTTCTTCCCAGGAGGATCTTGAAGAGATGGACACATGGAATCTTTTACCAAATAACATTTTTGGGTTGGTATAGTCTAAGCGATCTGGGATAGATCTGAAATAGTCTAGAATAGTAGTATGTCCAGTATTGTTACTGGTCCATTGAGAGGTGGCTCTAAGCCTTACACATAAGTTGGCAGCCACCTTTTTAGAGAAGATGTCAAGTGGTGTTAGGTTTAAAAGCACTTCCAGTGCTGTGGTTGGTGTTGTGCGAAGTGCTCCTGTGATGCACATACCTGCTGACCGCTGGACTTTGATGAGCTTATTTAGATTTACCATCTTGTCCAGTGCGGTCCACCATACGACAGCTCTATAAATGAGTATCGGTCTGATTACCGAAGTGTATAGCTAGTGGGTTATTTTTGGGGAGAAGCCCCATTTTAATCCTATGGTCTTTTTACAAGTAAAAAGCGCTACAGTAGCCCTTTTTACTCTTTCATCAATATTAATTGCCTTCCAATTTAGTTTTCTGTTTAAAATGAGGCCTAAATATTTAGTTTGATCGGAAAAGCTTAATGGTATTCCTCTAATCTTGGGTGGGCTAATCTGAGGAATCTGAGCATTTTTGTAGTTCGACCGGAATGATTCCATCTGGTCCTGGATATTTATATGGATCAAAGCTGTCTTTGGCCCATTGCAGTTTTTCCCGCGTTATTAGATCAACTAAATCGCTTGTATAAGCTAAAGACTCTGATGTTAAGTCATTGATTATGTTAGAGCTACCTGGAAAGTGGGTGTCTAACAACAGATTAAGAGATTCTTCATCTGTGATAGTCCACGTGCCTGCTTCTGTCTTTAAAGCGCTGGGTATTGTTGGACTTTTTGAGAGAATTTTCCTGAGTCTTGAGGCTTCTGAAGTATTTTCTATTTTAATACAAAAATTTCTCCAAGAAAACTTCTTACTCTTTCTTAATTCTTTTTTATATTGCTTTAGAGCTTGTTTGTATAAGTCCCAGTCAGAAGGAGATCTAGTGTACTTAGATCTGTTGAAGAGTTTGCGACAGCTCTTTCTGAATGGTTCTAGTTCTTTAAGCAAGCAAAGCTCCAAAAACAAATCCAACATATCAAAAACTAAGACAATCGGTCCAGCCGTTCTCGAGTTTTAAGTGTTGTAACAAACACGACTTTATTTTATATATAAAGATTGATTAATTTTATAATTGAAAGAAAAATAAATCATTGAAGTTGTACTTATTATAAGGATTGAACCACGTTAAGTTTTTTCCTGCACTTCATTCATAATCATGCCCGTACCAAAAATTGTAACACCCATTGTGACCTTTCAAATTATACAGTGCATAAAATATAACGAATTCAAAATAGAAATAAAAACTTTTGGTGTTCACTGTATAACCCCAAACAACATAATATAAGAACCAGGAAAATGAATTAAAATTCATTCCATTTATCTTTTGCCAAAGTGACACTTTCACACTCTATCCCTATCTACCAACTTGTATAATAGATACATAGCTTGTGTTAATGCAAATTTAAACATCCCCCAAATACCCTATTTTTTAGAGGTGTACATAGGAATACACATCTACATAAACTATTTTCGTTTCGTAGACGTAGATATTTTCCTGTGGGATGGTCCTTTGAAAAGATTCATAAATGCACATTTTTACCTTTATTTTCGTTAAAAAAAATATAAAACAAAAATAAATATTAAAAAAAAAAAAAGTTTTATGTTTGTATAAGAATATCATAGCGCAAAAAAATAAAATCCATAGTGGCTTCTAACGACACGACGACGACGACCGACGAGGACAAGGATGAGCAGGGACATTTTCCATGTGGAAATGGTTTGGTTACCCTTCAAAGGATATTTTTGTGTGTGCAATAGATGATGGTGGCGATGCACTTTCAATTCATCGAGTGACCTAAATCAAAAGTGCCCTCCTCCTCCTCCTTCCGTTCACCATTGCCCTGCCCTGCCTAGACCCACAAACAACACTAATGGCTCTTTTTTTTCTTCTTAAGTTTTTCTCTATTTTCATTTTTTTCAGAATAACTTACACCATTTCTCCCTTCCCTACCCTCATCACCACCACCAACACCACCGTACATCGTCGTCGTCCATATATAGTCAATTGGTTTTTGGGGACCTCTTCTCTGGCATCTCTGGCTTGGGCACTTGACCATTATTTTTCATCCCATTTGTGACACTCGTTGGAATTCAATTGGATTTACACTTTAATACCTGCAAGCTATGTTGTGCTGGCTGGAGCTTAGGGGTAACTTTTCTCCATGGAGACGACAAAAATGTCAAGTGCTTTCAGCTTTTTGCAAAAAAAAAGAAAAAAACAAACCTGATAAATCCCTGCTGCAAAAGCTTTGTGATGAGATTAGGAATAGAGGAGGTGAAAGTTATTATCACAAGTGATTTCGATGTAATGCAATTGATGTACCTACAATTTAGTTCCCACACCCGATTGCCCCTTAACCATTCAGCTATTTCTTTAGCTTGAACAATAAAATTTCAACAAAAATTCTGTCAGAATGTGTCAACCTTGAAAGTAGACACTGGAATCCTTTGAAGATCAAAACAGTAGGTGTATGTGAACCTATTTCCTTCTTTCATATTCATAAGATATGCAAAAGGAATTTACATCACATTTTATTTTTTTGTATATTCGGTCCTTCATCAAAATTTTGTTAAACATTTATGTGTTATCCCCATAAAAATACAAGAAGGAGAAAACCCATCACGTTGCCATGCGATGGCATGCACCTTGATATACCTGACTGACGGAACAGGTGTTTTTGACATTCCATATGAATACTCTATACACGTCACAAGTTATGAATATCAACTATGCAAACCGAACAAAAAATATATTATATATTTTCTTTTTATTTCTCAACCATCATCCAGATTCCAAGCACACAAATATCTTCCACCAGGAACAGAGGGATTTGTTTGTATCCTTTAAAGCTTCTATCATACCATAAAGGAACACAAAATACAGTTAGGCATATACATAAGTATGTCTAGGTATATGTTCGTAGAAGACTCAAAGTGAAAAGACACATTCATATCGTCTTCTACTTCAGAAGAACAAAAACTTCCATGAATTTTCTAATAAAATTTAAAACAAAAACAAAATTTGTTTAGACATTGTATAAACCTTCGATAGAATATTTTACCTACTTTTGAAGTCAAATTTATATATTTTGGCAAAATAAAATTCAAAAAAATGTTACATCTTTTATAGACAGAAATTTAGTGCCCCATGACTCTTCCTCCTTTTTTTGTGTGTCAGAATTTTATTATTTTTGTGTTTCTTTTTACAGAAGAAAAAGTAGCAATGTAGCGAGGGTGCGTATAATTTAATTTGCCATTTTTTTGTTGCAAATTGACGGTTTCAATAATTTATAAATTGTATACATTTTTTAGGGGCGACAGTTCGAATACCGAGTTCTTTTTCAAAGCTAACGACAAGAAAGAAAATGCTGGAAACGAATTGTGAACTTTTTAAGTTGGAGGGTTGCGTTTGGCATCATAAAGACCTAATACGACATTCGCTTAGAATTTTCAAAGCTTCGCATTTAAAGTCTGAATTCGTACATTTCAACAGGTATTTCGAAATATAACATGTATTTTAGTCAATAATATAAAATACAAAAGAGGCTGGGATGCGAAACACACTGATAACTTCCCATCCCGTCTGTCGATTTGTCTTGCTTAAATGTTTGAAGGTTTTCGTGTTGGGTTAAAAAAGTTGTCAGTTGAATTATTCTCAAACATTTTAACATTACCATTAATATTTTTTCATATCAAGAAATAGTTTGGTTTGAAAATCTGGTTTTGTTAAATAGATTTTTAGTCGAAAACAAATTTGTACCAATTTTAGTAGCATTTTTAAATTTTTAAAAATTGGATGAATAAAATTAATTTCATTGATATCAAGAATTTTAGATTTTATTTTTTTATTTAAAAAAATTACAAAAAAAAAAAAACTAATGAATTTGGAAAACAATATTTTCTGGAAAATAAAAAAGTCTGAAGACAATATTTTTAATTTTTTTAAAAGCTATTTGAGTCGAAAGCAAATTTGCACCAAAATTTAGTATTGTTTTTTTAGGTTTTTATTTTTCGTAAAAAAATGTTAGATTTTTCTCACAATTTTACTGAATGTCGACAACAATATTTGTTAAAACATGAAAACAGTTTAAAGCCAATATATCAAACAGATATTTTCATAAATTTTTACCAACTTTTATTAATTTTTTTGTTTAGGTTTTATTTTTTGTAAAAAAAACTGTCCATTCGATTTTTCTCAAAAATTTTTAGAATGTTGAAAACAATATTTCTTATAAGTAAAAATTATTTTGAAGCCAAAATCTCAAATTTTAAAAAGATATTTGATTCTAAAATCAATTTTTACCAACTTTTGTTAAAAGTTTTATTTTTAAGTTTTTATTTTTTGTAAAAAAACTGTCAATTCGATTTTTCTCAAAAATGTTTAGGATGTTGAAAACAATACTTTTTATAAGTTAAAATAAGTTGGAAGCCACAAACTCAAATTTTTAAAATTTGAGTTGAAATTCAATTTTTACCAACTTTGAGTAATGTTTTTTTAGGTTTTTCTTTTTTATAATAAAAACTGTCAATTTAATTGTTCTGAAAATGTTACCAGATGTTAAAAACGTTATCTTCCGTTTTAGGGATAAAATAATTTTGTATTCGTAAAATTTTTTGGGGTGACAATTTTTTTTTTAATTGCAGGTCATTAATTATATAAAAAAGAAACAAAATTCAATTCTTTGAAGAAAAATTTGCAAGGCATTCTTTCTAGGATAGTGACAGATGCCATATTCCAAATGCTGAATTAAAGAAAGAGTAAGATGTTAACACATAAGAGGAAAGGGGAAACCACAAGGGTGGGCCTCAGAGCTTGACTCGCTCAGGAAGGAATGCAGGAAACTTTGCAACCGGGCCAAAGCTGCAAGACTAGCCTCTCATTGGGACTTCTACAAAGAATCCCTAAGAATCTACAAGAAGGCACTAAGGAAATCCAAGCGATCTTCTTGGCGATCCTTCTGTGGCATGATAGAAGAAACTTCTGAAGCCTCTAGGTTACGGAAAATTCTTTCAACTAATCCAGCTATGCCAAGCTGCTTGAAAAATACAGACGGCTCCTTGACACATTCAAGTAATGAATCGCTGAACTTACTATTGGACACTCACTTTCCTGGTAGTTCTCTTACCGAAACTTGCAACAGTTTTATACGTTCAAGTTCAAATACAACATATCCACAAGGTCTGATCACAAAGGATAAGCTACAATGGGCACTCAACAGCTTCAAACCATTTAAAGCTGCAGGATCAGATCGTGTAATACCAGTCGAATTACAAAAGGCTAGCAAAATAATTAACTCAAAACTGGGCAATTCTTCTTTCAAACGATTCGTTAGTAGAGGGACACCGCAAGGTGGTGTTCTATCCCCTCTCCTCTGGAACCTAGTGGTGAATGAAATCCTAACTAGTCTAGATGAGGAGGGTTTCAGAGTGATAGCCTATGCGGACGACGTTGTAGCAGTTTCAGGAAAGCATCTTAATATCCTAAAAGAACTCTTACAAAATGCCTTGGACACATTAATACTTTGGGCTGATCGGTGTGGACTGGGTGTTAACCCACACAAAACCGTTCTGGTCTTATTTTCGAGAAGATACAAAATTCCATTTGTCTACCATCCTTATATTGAAGGAATCCAATTAAAATTCTCAGACGAGGCTAAATACCTAGGTCTTGTCTTAAACAAAAAACTAAATTGGAAACGCAACGTACAGGAAAGAGTCAAAAAAGCTACTGTAGCTCTCTTTTCTTGCAAAAAAGCTATTGGTAATAAATGGGGTTTACAACCCAGAATCACGAATTGGCTATACACATCGGTAATCAGAGCGATTTTAACGTACGGTGTGTCAGTATGGTGGACTGCTTTAGAGAAAGGTATAAACAGGGATAAGTTAAATAAACTCCAACGTTCAGCCTGCCTATGTATAAGCGGATCGCTTTGCACGACCCCGTCTGCGGCACTGGACACCTTGTTCTACCTTACACCCCTTGACATTTTTATCAAACAAATAGCTGCTATTCGCCTCAATGCTTCGTCGCAGCGGACTAACAACAACATTGGCCACTTCGTAAATCTAAGGTACTTAGAATAAATTCCAAAGCACACAGACTACACCATCCCCCAACTATAATTCGACAGAAATTTCCAGATTTCTATACCTACCAGATCTTTTTGGGAGGATAGGATATTCTTGGGGATGGCGATAAAAGAAGTCTTGTTTTTGCTCAAAGAAAACGTGATATCAACATCTGATATCCATATTTTCTCTGACAGCCAGGCCGCTATCAAATCTCTGGACTCTGTCTCTACAAACTCTATAACAGTCCATAACTGTCGATCATCTCTAATGGAGATGGCGCAACAGTTTAATATTCACCTTTGCTGGGTGCCGGGCCATAGAGACATTACAGGTAACTGTAAGGCAGATGAACTCGCCAGGAACGGTACAGTGCAGCCCATCCTACCACGTTTGGCACAAATACCAATCGCTCTTTGTAAACTGCTGCTAATGCAAGACGCTGTGAGGAGCGCAGGTAACAAGGTATAACAACATCATCAAGTGTCAAGTCACGAAAAAGTTTGGCCAACACTGGATTTAAAACGTTCAAGGTGCTTGCTCTCTCTAAGCAGATCGCATATAAGCTCGATAATAGGTGTCATAACCGGACACAGTCTAATAGGAAAGCACGCTACGAGACTAGGCGTATTCTCAAATGACTTTTGCAGAAGCTGTATGGACGAGGAAGAGGAAGAAACGCTTCTTCATCTTCTCTGCACATGCCCTGCTCCAGCTCGAAAACGCAAGAACTACCTAGGAGAATTCTTCTTTAACGATCTAAACGATCTAAATCATATCGGTATAATCAGCCTCTCACGTTTCGTAAGGGACTTTAACTGGTTCCATTGAGCTTAGGAGGAAGCCTCAAGATTCATGTGGTATCACAATGGGCCATTAAACTGGCCTAAGTGTGTCCGTTTCCATCTTGGACAGCCACTATAACTTAACCTTATGGAATCTCCAAAGACTCACTTTTTGATTCGTCGTTCAACATTTTTTTGTCGAGTAATAGTAAAACTGAGTCAAAAATTTTAATAGTTTGAAAAACATGTGAAAATGTGAAATATCGAAATCATGTGCATCACTTAAGAATAAAGGATAAAATTCCAGTTGTAGCCTTTAGTGTTGGCGAAAAATAATAATTCTGTATCCATGGAATCAGACGATCACTAAAAGCTTTATATCTTCGCCTTGAAATACATTAAAATGATCCGAGCTTTCATGGAAAGTCATCTTTAATAATGAGTCTTGTTTTTACCTCGGAGGAACGTATTAAAAAAAAAGAAACAGTGAGTTCCAAAATGATCAACGAAGAACATTTCCGAGAAGTCTGATGATTGGTTATTTTGACCAAATACTCATTATGTAAACCGCAAAGGTCACCCATGAAATCCAAAAATGATAAATGGATGGAAAATCCAAAACAAAAAGCTCGTTTCTTTTCTAAATATCTCACTCTAATGTTTTTTAACCATTCATGATAAATACATTTAAGATCCTTTACGATAGGCACTACAAATTTGAACTCCCTTTTCCACGCTCAAAGAAGTAAGAAACCTTCTAGCAAAAAATTACCAGAGCACGATCTTATCACTTCTCAGGTTTTGAAAAACATGTTACCAACAGGATTCAAAAACCTGCAGTTTATAATAAAATCATTCCTAAAGCTATCATACATACCACAGAATCGGAAAATTGAAGAAATCATTGTCATAACTAAACAAGAAAAGAGACCAACAGAAGTAACAACTGTCACTGGGAAGACTCAACAAAATCATGGAAGAAAGACGACTAATTCCGAACCATCAATTTGAATTTAGAAAGTTTTGAAAAGTTTGGCACTTTCAGCGAAAGCACAAATCTTAGGCAATACTACGAAATATTGGGATCTTATGACTCTCTAGAGTACCATGCAACCAAAGTTACTCAGAACTACAGAGAACAGAAGTTGGTGTACCGCAACAAAGTGTCTTTCGACAAAACTTGTAATTTTAATAATGATATTATGTATGCAAGTAAGACCCATTTGATCATACTATGTCATCCAACAAAGTACAAGGAATACAAATGCTGAAGGTCTACGTCATGACATTCTAATTAAAATGTTTAAATAAGTTTAAAAAACGCTATATCAGACAATCAGGGACTGGAAAGTCGTACCAATTCTTCACTTACGACTTCACTTTTAAAGTGAATTTAATAATTAATCATCCATTAACCAATAGTTTGAACATGGTACGATTTCCTCAATACTTGGTACAGATTCTTACTGAATGTCTTTTGAAGATTTCCATCGGATAGAAAGAAAAAATTGAAGTTAGTCTTTTAAATGGCCACTTGAACTTCAAAAAGTAAAATCTGGTGTCAAAAACGCCCAATTTCAATACACGTTCCACAACCACCCGCGTCGTATTTGCCAGCTGAGGCAATGCACTTCGCCTTCATATTATTTGATAAACTTAAGAGACCGCCCTTGGAAACTATTTTGAATTAATAGAACAGATAGAAGTCAATTCTGAGGATTACATGTTTTGAAAACAAACATAAAAACTTTGCCATAAATGCGTAAGGGGGAGTGTCTGTACACATTTAATAAATAAATTCAGGTATTTAATGTACTTACATTGTATTAAAAACAAATTCCAAAATTTGATTTCAATAATCCCCTAAATCCCATAAAACTACTTAAATCTGCTTACTTTTCTTAAAGGATCCAAATCCATGTAACATTTTAAAATTAAAACAAAAAAAAACATTTTAATCCTAAATCCTCGTTTTCCAAAAAAGAAACGTTTTCATTTCTTCACTCTCTCAACAAGAAGAAGAAGTTATGAACTCAAACAAAGTGTCAAAGTTGTGCTAGGGAGAGAGTCTTACATACTTTTTGAGATTATTAACACTCAAGAGTGTTAAAATTTAAGTCTTAAAACACATACGAAGGAAACTAAATGAAAAACGAAAACGAAAGAAAACAAAAAAAATTAAACAAGAATACAACTTCCTCAAGGTACATTAACACTATAACGTCTCTTTATTCTATGTTCAGTAGGTGTGGGGCTTTGGGTGGGGTTCGGTGTGAAGCCGAAAATTGAAATTGTTTCTTCCCTTCTGCGTCTTGAAGAAAGAAAAGTCATCAAGATTTTCTTCATCAGCTACATTTTAATTCTTCCGCTTTGTTTCTTTCCTTAAAATTACCACATTCTAGGCTAACCCTGCACAACCCCACCCCCCCCCCCTCCCCAGCTATTTTCTCATTACAAAAAATCACTCTCTCTCACATTGCTGCATTAAATTTTAATGAAAATTTTGTAACCAGTTTTCGTTCTTAAAAATGTTCTTCATGCAACCAATTTGAGACAACATAAATGTGGGTGCAATGCAAGAGACTCTTATGTTAGCCCTTCCGCCCCAAAGATCAAACAAAAGTGAAAAAGTGAGATAGCGAATAATTGTAGGATATGCGAACGTGTGTTGTGTTTTTTTTTTTTCTGTGCTTGCTTACTTACTTCTTGCACCAAGGAGCACTTTAATATCCTTGCAAATGTCAAAAACACAAACATACACACTACAAGGAAGAAAAATAAAATTAAGTAACAAAAATAAAGGATCTCCAGTCTCCACTTTTGCCACTTTCTCTCTCTGTCTTGCTTAAAGTAGTATAGTTTCCAGTTGCACATTCCTTGAGTACATTAGAGTCAGCTAGAGTCAGCCATGAGGCAAAGGCGATGTACGACGTGAATGTATGATGGTTGTATGGTCCTTTTTGTTGGTCCTACGTATAGTCCTGGCGTTCTGGATCAAGTTCTATTCTTGGTCATGTTATACCGTCTCTTACTCTCTTTCTCAACTACTGAAGGTACTAGAGTGCTGTGTGTGGATATATGAAATTATTTTCGAGCTAAACTGAAACTTTTGCCCTCTCTAGATTTCTAGGAAGGATAAATATGAAACTCGTATGTGATGATGTCCTTGCAGTGTTGCGTGTTTTCGTGTTTTTTTTATATTTTTGTTCTGGTCCTAAGCTAAATTTAGAGAGGAAAAACGAGATGCTAGCTGGGAGGAAACTTTTTAACAAATTACTTCCATACACCTCCTACACACGATACGCTATATACGCAGTCAGTATGTATGTAGGTATTGCTGTGTCATGTCCTTAAAGATGAAATGTACCTACGTATATTCCAAGGTATATACTCTTGTAAAATTTGCTAAAACTTTATGGTTATGGAGTTTTGAAGTCGAAGGAGCAGCACAAACTTTCCCTATCCACTTATGAATGTGAAGAGTTCTTGTATTTTTGTTCTCAAATTTATATTTTCTTCAAAAATAACTCTGCAAGGATACGGAGTAATTAAGAAGTACCAGAGAGGAAGAGAAAGTAGTCGAAAAGGTTAAGCTAGGTGCATGAGGGTACCAAAAAATATCCTTAAAATAGTGTCAATTCTACGTGAAACTGTTTTTTTACTTTTTGTTTTTATTTTTCCTTACATGAAATCAAAATGTATAGAGAAAAAAAAACACATTTCAAGGATCTTTATCCTTCATCCTTGAATCGCATATTGTACTGTTTTTTTTTTGTCAAGCTGTCAGTTGTTGAATTTTCCTTGCCATTACCATCAGAGATTCTTAAAACCACACTTTCTTTTATTTTTTCTGCAACACCATCAAACTTGCTGCTTTCTGTTCAAAATGCCTGTACAAGGATCTGGGTGCGTTTGATGTTAATTTTTTGTTTTTTTTGCTATTTTTTGATGTTAGTGTTTTATTAAGTTCATTTGTCTTGTTCTTCTTCGTTTTATGCAGAGAGGTCCTTTTTTTGGTTTTGAGATGAGAAATTATTTAAGTAACGAACAGGAACGATGACTAAGGACAACTGACGACGAATATGACGACGAGGACGATAGATATGGAAACGGCTGGCTGTAGAAAATTTACATTCCTAACAAACTTCTTGTCAGATGCAAATGTGAGAGGAATTTTTAAAATTTACTTTTTTTTCGAATGAGAATGAAAATGACGGGGTTAAGAGTGTAAATATGGAGTTTTTTTTCTTTTGCAGAAAATGTGTGTAACGTATTGTTGATTTTGATTTTGGTAAGAAGAAAGTTGATGGCAGTTTTCTGATGATGTTATAAAAGAGGAAATTAAAGTTTTTTGAAGATAAGTTGTTATAAATGCGGGGGGAAATCGTACTTGATTTTTTATTGTTATCAATATAAACGACTAAGGTAGTATTTTAAAAGTTCAGCTTAGCATGAATATCAAAATTAATAGTTCTATGAAAAAAGGGAGATTTTACGAAAGCTCTAATCGTGGTGTTTTTTTTGTGGACACATTTAACATTTGTGTAAAACTTAAAGCTGCAAATTCTTGGTCTCACCAAAACAACCAAATATTCACGACAAAATATACGTAGCGCTTTCCGAAATTGGGCTTCTAGATACCTTAGAGCAAACTGATAAGTGTTCTAAGAAGTACGAGTATTAGTATTGAATTTTATGAAATGCTTCATCTTTTCCCTATAATAATTGGAGCACATGTCTAAATATGAAAATTGTACTCATGTTTCAGATAAAATACAGCCACATTAAGAGTGGAAATACTACAAAAAAAAACCTAAAGATGTGGCAGTATTTTTGACGATGTCAAATATTTGCTCATACCGTCAACATCATCGTCCTGGCAATCGGAATCTAGTACTGACCTCATACACCAAATTTCTTAATTTATCACAATCGCAAGTCCATTTAGTTTAGCACCCCAAGACTTTGGGCGAACGTCCTGGTCTACGCCCATTACCCTAGCGTCGCCAGGGCATAACCCTCATTTATTTCGCTTAGTTTAAGCTAACAGGTTTTTCAATAAGGGCAGGTAGATGTTGGAATAGAATAAAACAAGCTGTGTGTGAGATATTAACAAAGGCGCATATAAGCCATTAAGTGTGGAATATAACATCATTCAAATTTCCGCCTCGGCTTCTTACGGTGGAACGGATCCGAGCGGTCCAATTTTCAATGACTCTTCCGCATAGATTAGGCTGAGTTTGAACGATGGACTGTGCTATGTTCACCTTTAGGGATCGATTGTGGTTTATTTGCACAGAATGGCGACTTTAAGAAACAATACAGGAAGAAGTCTAGCGTGGTCAAATCGCACGACCTGGGTGGTCAGTTCACATCACCCCTGCGAGAGATAACCTTACTCTCCAATAGTTCATGCAAAATGTCAATCGTGGTGTTTTTGCTGTGTGGCACGTAGCACCGTCCTGCTGGAACCACATGTCGTCTAGGTCCATACGTTTCAATTTGGGGCATAATACTAGTTATGTAGCGCTCCTTGCCTGCGAAAGGCCGAGTTCATGTACACGGCGAGGAATAGGCTAAATATTGACTTGATGATGAAATCAAAAACATATTATTTCACCGTTATTAAAAGCAATCAGGTGGATAATGTAAGGAGGCCATCCATTACTAAAAAAGGACGGAAGAAAGTAAAGTAATACTTAAAAAAAAAGGAAATCTTAATAAAAGGTAAAATTGACCGTAATATAACCAAGACTCCGGCCCACCAATTGTAAGGGATCTTGCTTCTACCAAAAAAAATAAGTCGGAAAAAAGTTGTTAAAAAGTGTTGATGAGCTGGTTAAAAGTCGTTAATAAGCCGGTTAGAAGCTTTTGATAAACCGGTTAAAAGACATTGATAAGCCGGTTAGAATCCGGTGATAAGCCGGTTAGAAACCGTTGATAAGCCAGTTAGAAGCCGCTGATAAACCGGTTAGAAGCAGCTGTAAACATGTTAAAAGCCGTTGATAAGCCGTTTAAAAGTCGTTGATAAGCTTTTGAATGTCTTCACATTGCAATGAACTTAAAAAAATTAGCCGGGAAAAGCATTCCGCACTTATTTAGTGCGTCTAAGAAAACAATGATTTTTGAACTCAGAAGAAGGTCCGGCATTGCACTTCTTAAGTCTTTTAGGTAAACTGATTCTACTCAATTGTTTGAAAGATAGAAATGGTTCATATGTTCAATATAAATTATAGAGTTCTCCGTTCAAGACATTAATTAGATAATAAAGTACAAAACGAAGGAATTTTCGTTGAATACATTCCATTCCTCATAGGTGTATAACTTGATATGGGGACCAAACCTGAGACACATATTCAAGTAGAAGTCGGAAAAACATCATGTAAAGAGTTAAACAATTCCTTCCACAACCTTTTAACAAAACCTGATGAAAACTTAGCCTTATGAATTTCTTCAATGTGAAGTAGAAATTCCAGTTCACCGGCACATAAAAAGCCGAGATTCCTTATGTTTCCTAGTATCTGTATGAGATGATTATGACGAAAGTAATGACGGCAAGCAGTTTTAATGCGTTTACGCATTTCCTAATATTGCACTCTTAGCAACTTGTGGTACACCAGGTTGAAACTTGTCGAGATCTGTTTGGAGAAGAAATGTTTTCATAAGTTGCAATGATATTGAAAAATTTCGTATAATTAGCTCAAGTGATATTTCACATTGGTAAATGACCATGTCAACGTCAATAATTATTAGGATAAAGAGGAGAGGGCCTAAATGACTATCTTGGGGGACACCAGAATAGGATTGGAACGTGTGGATCTAGATTGGATATCATATTCATGAAGAATTTGAAGGCTATAAAATAATGTTAAATTTTGTCAAATGCTTTGCTGAAGTCAAAGGAGACTATTTCAACTCTATTTACTTTTTCTAAGGCTCTTAGAGTAAATAAAACTAACTATAAAAGGTTTGTGTTGGTAGATCTGTTATTTAACAAACCGTGCAGTGCTTGGATAATAAGAGATTTGCAACATAGATGAAGAGTTTTAGGTAGAATATTTAGGGTATGAGAAAATTAAGCAATTGGTCGACAGTTTATCATTTCTCCTTTTGGTTCCATCTTGTGAATTGGAGTTATAAAAGATGTTTTCCATATTTTAGGAAATATTCTTTAAGATAATGATAAATAAAACATAGAGCATTCAAAAGAGAACATGAAAATATTTTAGAAAAACGGCAGGAAGGAAACGGCATCAGGGCACTGAGCGAACTCATCATTAAGTTGAGAAAATTTCTTGTCACTGGCTGTAAAAATTCATTAAATACTCAAAATATATAAGATACAGTTTAAAAGACGTTTGTCGGAATTATTTTTTAAAATTTAATGCAAAGTAATTACTTATTTTTATATTATGATAGCAAGTTTCAGTATTTAAGGCTAAGGAGGATGGATAAAATGTATTACAAAGGGTTTTCCTCTTCGTTAAAGGAGGTATGTGTCCGGCCAACCGGAGTCTTTTGGGCATAATTTTTGTCACGACATCTAATTTCATGTAGATTGCATACAGTTCATGGTTTTAGCATCTCCGGAATCGTCCTTCTTCACATACGGGGTTAACAATTCTTCGTCAGACCTTTCTCTCGAACGCAACTTAGAATTCGAAAGGCGTTTTGCTAAGCATCCAGGTATGATCCACTTATGAGCACTGCCTTAACTGTAGCCGTGTTCAATAGCAGCTAACTAATTATGTCAGTTTTTTTGGATTTATAAGCTTTAACACACTATACTAGGCTCCGTTAAGAACGTTACGCTTTTGTGACAAACCACCCGGTTTTTTTATTTTCTTTGGACAATACTGTCAATGTGAGATAATTTAATTACCTTAAAAGAACGAATGTAGAAAATTGAGGATACTATCTTTAAAGCGAATCAATGGAGTGGATTTGAAATTCCAAATAAAATATCATTTGTGAACTCTTGAACACTGCAATGGTAGAGAAAGATAGAGTGTGGCAAGGTATTCACCATTCACGTACGGCTAAAAACTGAATCTCCGCACTTCATAGTACAGCCGAAATTGGGCTTAAGGGTAAACTGATGAGCATTCCTAGAAGACCGGGTGTTACGGTTAAATTGTTTAAGGTAAGGAATGCAACTGGCAATTTCAAATGAGCATAGTCCATTAAAAAGCGGCAAAAAAGGGTAAGACAATAAACCTTACGATAATGTTCCAGTGACGTTATCAAGCTGATGATGTTAATGTCACCAATCATTTCAAAAGCTCTTCTTTGAATACTGTCAAAAAGGCTTAAATAAGTGACTGGAGCACCAGCCCAGAGATAAGAGTTTTTTTTGTCAAATTTCGGACTTATAAAAGTTTTGTAGATTGACGGAGAGTGAAACATTTTTTGCGTTTTCTCAAAAAATCTAAACATCTTCTTGCATGTGTGATGACATCACGAATGTGACCACTCCATAAAAGGTATTTATACCTTCGGAGGATGTCGAGATTTTCAGTTTCGTTGATGCAAGTGCCACTCATAGATAGTGGCAAGGAGGGTATATCTCGCTTTGACGATACAAGACAGCATATGATTATCGAAGCATTAAATTCCATACAGTTTCTTATTCCTCATTGTACAATGCTGTGTAGGTTGGAATTTAATGAGCTTATCATATTTTTCAGTTGCAGTTCCACATCCGAAAAAAACGAATATAAAAAGCTAAAATTGCTATCGTCACTGAAACAATGTATTGGATTAGAATTAGCAGACAGAAGACTATTTATGAAAATGAGGAAAATTATCGAAAACAAAATTAACCCGGATATCAGATTCAAAAACGTTAAAACTTGAAGTTAAACAAAATGCATATATTTTCAAGAAGGACTGACGAACAATAATTTTTCTGAAATATCATATCAAACTATTGCATAATTACCTATAAAACTATTAAAAATAAACAATTAGAATTTTTTAAAAAGGTTTATTTTGAATTTTTACTCAAAATAGAAATAAAAGTTTCCTTCTTCTAAATTCTGATAAAACGTTTACTTATTAAGTTTAAGTTCTCGTAAGTACTTCATTCAGAGAAATGTATTCCGTATTTTTTTTTTTGAAAACAATGCGAGCTTGTTGAGCATCTCTTTTATTTTTGTTTGTGATATTGTTTTTTTAATGACAACAATTTCTAGTTGAAGTTTAAATTCCCCAATTCAATTACTTTTTGTTTTTTACTTAAAAAATAGATCAAAATATAGATCTAAAATCATAAACACATTCAATATATTCCCTCCCATTATTTTGTTATTAATTATAATACCAAAACCACAATACTTATCAATTTTTGTTTGTATAATATAAAGTCATAAAGTGTTCGTAACATTTTGAACGTTTTTAGTGAATTTCTAGACCCGTTGCTTTATTATATTTTAATTTAAAATTATTCTCATTAAAATGTTCCACATACGCCACAGTGTCCCATTTAGAATATTTCACAATCTCATAGGTAAATTAATCTAAACCAATATTTTAGTAGCTCATTTAGTTACGCTCTATATATTTTCTAAGTATGTGTTAAATGCGTATAGCAAACACACTAACACACGTTCATATAATATCCTTTTCATCACTGCATTTAGCCTGCAATAATCAAAAAGCATCAATTGTTTGCGTAAACTCACTTAATCGTGTCCATATTCTACGCACCGTTTACCATGCCACACGTCTATAACTCTTAATCATACAATTTACTCCATATACCCATGAAACAAAGCAAGTTTCTATACATATACAAGAGCAAGGGATATCAGAATATAATGTCCTTCGATATATCCTGCCCTTACCTCTCCTCTAATTACTAAAACGTCCTTTCTACTTCACATACATACATATGTATATATCCCGACCGTCATAATGTTCCTCAAGAGAATATGTGTTTCGCATATAATTAAGTTCGGGCTGAGATGGCCTATCGTCCGCCATCATGTATGCATACTCGTCGTGTTGGTCGCATGAAAAAACGCTTGCCTTAGCTTGCGTTATAAGTACCGCATGTCGCACTATACCAAGTATATTCGCCTCTTCATATATTTAGTCTCTAGCATATTCTGCTGATGATTATAAACACCTACCGCACGTAATTTGACTCAATTTGCTGGCTAATTTCATGGGTAAGCCAATGGAATTTAATATCCATTCCATGGCAAGGACCTCCACATACGCTCACACACTCATGCAGAAACCATCACCATAATATTATCCCCCCATTTATATGAAACCCATAAATTCATATAACATACTCGTAAAATCAAGGATCCAAATGAATGGAATCTAGTTTCACGCCTTTGTGTTTAACAGAACTTTTCTGCCTCATCATGGTGATAGTATGAACTTACGTACACGCACGTAAAATGTTAGTTCTATAAAACACAGTGTCTGCAGAGTCACATCCTTCGAAAAATGATAAACTATTTCAACCCTTACGGGCCAGAACCAACGGACTATGTTTTCTAAATTTTGAATTTGTATCCTTTTTTTAAAACAAACACAAGCTGAAAATATAAACCAGCACAAATATCAAAAATTTACATACATATATCAAATATACCACCTGTGAGGTCCTGAAGGTGGTTTATTTAACTATATTAAAGTTAGAAGTCTGTATATTCGGGCTTCTGTGGGATATCGAATCATCGAAAGTGGATATAATCAATTTGGGGTTGAAATATCGCGAATCAAACCATTCACCAATATACCGTTGATTAGACACTAATAAATACGTACAAGTATAGGTACTAGCAATTCATTTGCATAGACTGAATGTTCTTTGCGGGAGATTTAGTCCACCGCCAGCTGCAGCCACACCGCCCCCAGCTGCATCGCCTCCAATAAATGAGCTAAAATTGAGAATCGTCGATTTTAATTTATGCAAAGTTAAGTGACCACACACATCAGCTATGTGTGCAATTGATGTTGGGAAATCAGAAAAAGCAAATTGCTACTCAATTAAACGTAATATGGGTAATTTTTTTAAGGACCCAGTTAAAAAAAATTGGGAATCGATATCAAATTTGGGTTTCGAATGAAAGCTTCATATTTCTGGGTAAAGTGAGGGATCATTGAAATATCTATCGTACCTTCTTTTGGTGGGACACATCCAAAATATTCAACTTTTCATGGCTGTTATTTTATGTTATCTTATGTTGGCCTTGAGAACCGCTGTGTTTTTTGTAGCTTATTCGTACATCAGACAGGAAGAAGAAAGTTGTCAAATAACGCTAACTCTGTGCAGTTCACTTCATTTTCACGTAACGACCTACCATTGGATCTTTCAAGTTTTATTTTCAATGTGGATTTAGAGACTGTGGTATGTGTGTCAGTTTAAGATATCCTGATGGAACATGTTATTCAAATTTATCCACCACACAGGGAATATCCTTTGAAAACAATGTTATTTGTAAGTTTTCAAGAGAAAGTTTATCCTTTTACAAATCTGCCAGAAATTGTTGTGACCCCAACCTCTTCTAGTTCAGCCATTTAAGTTTCGTCAGGTCCCCCTTTAAAATGACAAAAGCCTACAAAACTTACAATACTGTGGAAAACAATTATCTTAAGCAAAAAGCGCAGCAGCTGGCTCTTAATGACAACGAGTCATTTGGTTCTGTTATTTTGCGTCTTGAAACTACTATACAATTCTTTGTTTACTTATTCCCTATAGAACTTGTAAAGAATATTTTTGAAGAAACGAACCTCTACCTCTGAGACCAAAATCAGACAATTTATAGTTTTGTTATATGTTGCCATTAATTCAGCTTCCTTGTTACACCTCTCATTCAACAAACCATGTCATCAAATAAGTTTGAAAACATCGTACAGCATCTCCATTTCAACGATAAAACTAAATTTCCTCCAAGGAGTTATCTTGATGAAGATAGGATTTCTAAAATTCTGAAAGTTGTTGAGGCCTTAAATAAAGCATATCTAAAGTTCTGTTAGAAATACGGCTTTCAATGGATAAGGAATTGATCTCTACAAAATCAAGAAGTATGCTAGAACGGTACAACTCCAATAAATCTCATAAATAGTTCTACTAATTGTGTGTTTTTAGCGGTTTTCCGGTTTCGTTTACAGGAAACTGGAAAGGCAAAACATTGTGAGAGCTGAAGAGATAGATTTGGGAGCATCTTCAAACGTCGTTGCAAGATCTTCTACTTCGACTCATACCTCATTTCTTTACATCTTTTGAAATATTAAGAAAGATCGATGATACTCAGAGAAGTACCTAGCTAACATTAACGTTATCGATGTTTCAAGGAACGCTTGTGTGAAAAAATAACATTGGTTTCCATTTTTACTTGGCAAACTTTAGATAGCAAAGCTATACAATGCCAAAACTAAAAATTGTTTAAAAAGCTTTCATCTGTTTTAAATTATGTTCGTTTTTACTCAAAATATCGTTTCTAGTACTTCCGCAGCTTTTTTCGTTCCGCCTAAGCTTTTTAAAAAATTCTTCTCCTCAGTTCTCATTCCATGAAGAAGACAAATCGAAATATTCCTCCTTTTTACCAAGAAAGATCGTCTTATTATTCATTTAATTGTTGACCAATGGTATTTACTCCCTTCTTTTCTAGAATCTGTGATTCTTTTTTCTAAGAAGCTAAGTAAAACTTGGAGGTGTCCAAAGTTCAAGATTCAAAACAGCTTAGCGGTATTCTTATTTGGATTCATGAATTAACGATTGAGAAAACGCAACTTTCATTTGTGTTCAGTTTAAGTTATAAAATTTTGCATTGCAAAAACTTAATTTGAACCATATCCAACCAGATTAAAGTGTTTAATCATAAAAGGTTTTCCCGTTTTAGGATTATTTTTTATTTCTTTTGTTCTGTATTAAAAAATAAACTTTCTTTATTAGTTCAACTTTCATAGCACTTCAATTCATAATACTGTATTTTACTTAAGGTTCAGATTAAAAGCATATACTTAAAAAGTTATTTTTAAGTAAGATAATAAAGTATTTGATGTAAACTATTTAAACATATTTGGTAGCGTTATGGGTAATGCGAAGTGTCCTTAACTGAAGTAAGGAAATCGTAAGAGGAGCACCAGCCCCAACCACGAAATAAAAACTTTTAATGACGTTCCCTGTTCCTAGCAGCAAAAAATAATCTCCAGGCCTAATTTACTTGAGAGTTCCTATGTTTAATATACTCGACTTTGGTTAATTTTTTGTTAGTGTTAACTAAATAAATTTAAAAACGATCGCATTCATTTTTTTCTTTTTAATTAATAGTACGTGACATAGAGTTCTCAGTGCCTACTTATTAATCGATTTCTCGTATACATATTAATTAATGTTTCATTTTTAGTACAATTAATTGTTATTAACATTCGTATTGTTGTTTACTGTGGCTATATTTAAGGAAAATAGTATTTAAAAAAAAAACTTTTGGAATCAATATTTTTCTTTTTTTTTCTAAAACTAACTAACCTGGAAGTTGTCCTGGTTTATGACCCCTAGCCTTTCAATGTATAAGCACGATCGACAATTGTTTCGGATTATCTAACTTGTTTTCTCTACCGATCATAAACCATTTATCAGAACGTTAGATTTAACAGGCAATAATTTCGTTTCAAACTATTACAGTATGGTTTCACACTTAATGTTGTTTATTTAAAGCTTCCATTCCAAGCAGAATGATTGCAGCTTATTAAATTTTCTTTGCAGTTCTGTTTGAATATCTGCAATTCTTGATCCACTTGCATACAAAGTGGTATCGGTGACAAACGCTAACGAGTCATCGATTTCACTTAAAATGTCAGAAACATATAAACTAAACATAAACAAATGAGGTGCCAAAACAGTGCCCTGTGGCAAATAATTGGGAATTCTAAAAACCTTGGTTGTAGAGTTTTGTCTATCGGTTACAACAAATATCTTATGTTTCAACTTAGATGAAATTATTTTTATAAGATGCCCGTTGATCCAAACCGTGTCAAAGGCTTTTTCGATATCTTCTAAGCAGGCAGGTGTACATCTCTTTGCGTTCAGATTCCAGTTTACTAAGTTTCTGAAATTAGTTTCGCGGTAACTATTGGTAACTGGTAACTATTTCAAATTTTCCCGATACTAGGCAGGAGACTGATTGGCCTGTAGCTAGAAGGATCAGAAGGATCTTTTTACTTTTTACTATTGGAAGTACCTTCGAAGTTTCCCAACAAATCAGGAAGTAACAGTTATTTAGCAACAGTTATAACGCAACATTAGCGTATGATTTTGATTGGAATATGTTTTGAGACAATGTTCGGAAAGTTATCTAAACCACTTAAATTCATTTGCTTTAAGATTATCTGTAGATCTTAGGAGTGTCGGTATTTTGCTACTGTAAAATCTTGACAGTTCGGTATTTACCTCGTCAGTTTTGGTGCTAGGAAGTTCTCTAGCATGAATTGACACAAAGTAAGATTCTATAGTTCCAGCTTGAGAAAGTAGTGGTTGCGATGATAATGGTATTTTGAGCTTATGCATTTTAACATTATCACATTGTTTGTTTCAATCTTTCTTTGCAAAATATTTTGTGAAAAATCCTCGATATCTTAGTATATGAAATGGTCGTGTCTGTTTTATCGACTTGGGTTAAATTTTATTTGTCGTGATAAAGGAGAAGTATTACCCTTCTTTACAAATCATAAAAACGCTGATCAATCATGAGTTGAAAAAATATTTTGAGGACCCAAAACTTCTTGACTGTTAATTTCATGTTTTTTTTTAAACATTGAAATACATTTTACATTTATGTTTGAACGAAAATAAGATTGTTGTCCTTGATGGATTTTGACAAAAAAGCAAATCAAAATTTTGTTTTCCTTTTTTCATTGTGTTTCGTTTGAAATTGGTGTTATTTAAAATTATTGTTTTTTTTATATCCAAGGTCATGGAAAAGACGATTACTTTTTAGAAGAATTAATCAAAAAATATCTTGAAGAACGAAACCTTCTTTATCACCGACAGTATGACAGATTATTTCAATTTATATTTTAAAAGCATTTGATCGAGTTTCTGCTGAACTATGTAGGTCTGAGGATTTTAATGTGTTCAGAAGAGATAGATCGTTTGCAGATACTGGATTGCGCAGAGGTGGTGGAGTGTTATTAGCTTCAAGATCTAATTTAATATGTAGAGAAGTTCCTCTTGAATTCAAAGTTGTAAAACAATTATGTCTTGAAGTAACTTTGTCTTTCTGCTTAAATTGTATTTATTTTATTATATCATACATTCCACCTGATTCGAATATAAGTATTTATCAGATGCATATTGACAATATTCGTAATGTTTTTAGTTTGTTAAAGCCTAATTCTAATATTGTTATTTTGGGGGATTTTAATCTTCCTCATATAAAATGGATTTACTCTGAAACAGATCAATGTTTACTTCCTTTAAATGTCTAAAATGAACTTGAGTCGATAATTGATAATATACCAACTTAATTATGTTAAAAACTTGTTAGGTCGAATCCTTGACTTAGTCTTTATTGAAGTCCTTACTGAACTAGAAGCCAATTTAGTACGATTCTTCTATAGCTAAGGTTGAGGAAGCATATAATCTGTTTGTTCCATTAAAGGAGAGAAAGCATAGGAATAAGCCTGTTTGGTTTAACAATAGATAATGTAATTTTAAAAACAATCTTTCCAAAGTGCATACAAATTACAGAAAGGTTCCTAGCTTATGATTTCGGTATATACGATTTAAAAATAAATATGAGTCTGTAAAAAAGTCTGTATATAATAGCTATATGCGATCTATTGAGAGTAATATAAAAAATGACTCTCGCGCCTTTTGGAAGTTTGTCAATTCTAAACGTAAGTCATATGGTATTCCAGCAAGTATGAATTATCTTAATCAATCGTCAAATGATCAGGACGTTGTATGCGATATGTTGGCGTCTTATTTCCAATCTAACTATGTTCTTGACTCTCTTACAGCTTCACATGAAATTCAATGTTGTGAAAGGATCACTAATTTAGGAAGCTTAAGTTTGTCAGTGGATCAGGTTTTACTTCAACTTTCATCCTTGAAATCTAATTTTAAGCTTACCTCTGATAAATTTTGTTTAGCTTTACTTAAAATGTCTGCCTATAGTCTTGCAGTTCCACTTACTAAACTTTTCAACTTATCACTTTCTACCGGTGACTTTTTGGATGAGTGCAAATTTTCGATGATAAGTCCAATATATAAATCAGGCTATAAGTTTTTAAAGCGATTGTGAAAAAATGCATTTATGACGACGTTAGCTAGAGTATATCCGTAGATCAACATGGTTTCGTTAGTGGTGAATCGACGGTAACAAATCTAGCATTGTTTGCGAATTTCTATATTAAAGGTGTTGAACGTGGAAACCAGGTGGATGCTTTTTATACTGACTTCTCTAAAGCATTCGATAAAGATCAACATGATATTCTGCTAATGAAATTGAAATGCTTAGGTTTTCACTGAAGCCTTCTTAAGTGGTTTGAAAATTACCTGACAAATCGTAAACAAAATGAAAAATTGGAACAGTGGTATCCAAGGAGATTCTAAATCATTCAGGAGTTCCCCAGGGCAGCCATTTAAGACCTCTCCTCTTCATACTATTTATCAATGATCTACCACCTAGAATTCGGAATTCTGACTGTTTGCTTTTTGCTGATGGTCTTAAGCTTTTTAAGAAAATTAATTGTGAACTAGATTGTCAAAGACTTCAATATGATTTAGATGAAGTATCAACTTGGTGTAGTGAAAATCGTCTGTTCTTGAATATAGCATTACATTTACAAGGTCGCCTAATGTTATTAATCATTCTTATGTTATTTCTGACACACCGCTTGAGTCAGGCGTTATTTTCGTTTCGAAATTATCTTTTGATTTGCACTCAAACTATATAATTTCTAAAGCAAATAAATTATTTGGATTCATAATTCGTATCATGAAACAGTTTTCGGATCCGTACACTATTAAATCTTTGTACAATAAGATCAGTCCTAGAGTATGCATGTTGTATATGGTATCCATTGTATAGGGTGGGTACAAATCTAATTGAATATGTTCAGAAAAAATCCTTGAGGTATGCGTTGCAAAAACTTAATTGGGTTGACTATATCTTGCCTAGGTAAAGTGATAGATGCTTGTTAATTGACTTAAAGTCTCTTGAAGCTAGAAGAAGGTATTATTTAATAATGCTTACTAGAGATACTTTCTGTAATCGTTTTGATTATTAAAAACTTCTTTCTCTTTTTTCTTTGTATGCTCCCTCTAGGCAGTTGAGGATGAGGCAGACACTCTTTTTGGTTCCCCGTTCTTTAACAAACGGTAGATCCGATCCAATTTCACGATCCGACTCTGAGTTTCATTCAATTTATCAAAATATTGACTTGTCTTTAAGCAGAGATGTTTTAAAAACTACTGTTTTTTGTTTAGTGTCATAGATTATTTGTATTATGTAAGTTTAATTTCTCTGATTATTCATTTGAAATGCAAAGTAAATTAAAATTCTTGTAAATACAAATGTGTAAATATGGTTTAGTCTAAGATAGATATGTACTAGATAGGTGATATAGATGATAATACATAAATATATACAAAATAAACGCTGGAGTTGCCCTGGGCTCAGATTTGTCTCCGATGCTCTTCCTTATTTTTATAAATGATCTTCTAACCCACGAAATTGTTTCGCTGATGACAGTACCCTCAACGTCTTATATTCGTTTTTAGATTCTCATCTTTGTTCTTCGGAGGTGGACTACCAACGGCAGCGTATGATAAGTTTATTAAGTTCTGATCTTGAAAGCATTGTCTAATGGGGAATCAAAAACCATGTATTATTAAATGCTTCGAAAAGTCAATGCCGTCTATAGTTGCAAAGACGTAACCTTCCTCCAATGCCACTATCCATAAGTGGTACTTGCATCGAGGAGACTGAACATCTTTCAGTCCTAGGTATTTGCATGACAAACCACTTAATGTGGTTCGCCGAAAAAGCTGCTAAGTATTTAGGTTTTCTCCGAAGACGCAAGAAATGCTTTACCACTTCTGATCTGGCTTTAATCCATTAAGCCGAAGCTCGAGTACAGTTCCCTTATCTGATGAGCAGGTGCTCCTATAACTCACTAGAGTCTCTTAGACTGAATTTAAAAGAGAGCTCTAAAAATGATAGGTGCCCGTTGTCTACCCGAAACTTTTGTATCTTTCGAGCACCGTCGTAAGGTTTCATACCTGTCATTATTTTATTGCTACTTTCATAAACAATGCTTTTCTTTAGTTGCAATACACGAATGTTTAATGCTTTACCAGACTCAATATTTTCCACTCATAATGTGCAGACATTCAAATCCAATGTGCATTGATACTTCCTTTCTAATCTTATCCTCTGTTCCTAATTCCTCGCACTGTGTTTAATCATTATAAATAAGAGTTTTCATATCAACTTGAGTTTGCGCCTTATATATATAAAAAAAAGTCTTTAACTAGACATCTCCTATTCATGACTTTTAACCGTTTATGTTATTATGTTTTTTAAGAAAAAACAAGTTTAAGAAGTTAGAACTATGTGAAGAAATTGACTGTTACCTGCATTACTCACAATAGTAAGGCCTCATGATGATCTGACAAAACAGAAGCCAATTTCAAAAACATTTCCAATATAAACAATCAAAGCTTGCAAGTTAATTTTTATACTAACTTATCCTTAGTTCAAATGTGTATCATTCAATGTTTAATTAACTTAAAATGTTGTGTTTTAAGTTTAATTTTTTTTACTCATTATTACTTCATTTAGGAGAAACTTAAGCCAAAAATACTTTCACATAATTTATGCCAAATTGCTTTAAGCCATGAGAAAAATTTTCATTTCTAAGGAATTTTTTCAATAACAGAATAAACCACTGTTTCTGTATGGTCTGTAAAAATAATAAACATTTAACTTTTATTTAACAAAGAGAAAGTATAGTTCAGTTGTGTGGGAAACCTCTTTGATAGACGAATTCAAACAAAGTGGTATTAACTTGACATTATTTTCTTAGAAAAAGTCGAAAAATAATCATAAGTAGGTGCTTATTATTCCGGGAAAAAATGTCTTTTATTGGAATTTCTTTCCATTTTATCCCTACTCAAAGTCCTTTAATAAGTATGCACAGATACACCCATGGAGCTAATTAATCTTATACTTTATATAGAAATCATTTTTTTTCCAATGAACCTGTCATTCCGTGGTTCTGGTTGTATTTACATAGCTCCTTACATTTTTTGACAAGGGTCTATAGAGATAGGGACTCTTATCATAACACCTGACTTACCCTACTTCTCAAACAAAATATTCAACGCAATTAAATACTGAAATATTATTTTTATTTATTTCCAGGAATATATCCGTATGCATCAACTTGAAGCAACGCTATCCTTTTTAAGGCTTGAATAAGTATGTGGGTTATTCTAAAACCACAAAATGATGGACATTCACAATATCCTTTTGGTATGATTATAACTGTACAACAATTTCCTTTCCTTTTTTCAGAATTTTATCTCAAAAAGTGTGTGTTTTGTTTGTGCCTATCACTTATCAAAACTGTATACGTCAAAGGTGTAGCATTTCTTTCAGAGGGAAGACTTTGTTCAATATTAATTTTGTTTTCACCGGAAATAAACCTACATGTGTCCTGTTTTTTATTTGTAGTATGACGTTAAGGATGCTTGAACCTATCAAAATGTAGACATTCTCTGTCCATCTTTCTCGTTCTAAATTGATATTCCTTTGTTTTTTATTTCATTCATCAGAACTTTTGTAAAGGTCCACATGCGAGGTGTTGTCTAGATGTGTGTTCTGTATAGGTTCACTGTATTTCAAAAATAAAGGCGCTTTTGTTTGCTAGGGGAAATTAAATTTCACCAAACAAAATGGGTTTTTCGGAGTCAATCAGTGGTCCGAGACCGATACACTCATTTCGTTCGTACCTATGTCAAATATGTGTATGATAGTGTTTCACATGTTTCCATGGTGGAATTTGAGTTGAGGCTTGAAATTGAACATCATTCAATGTTAATGGAATTGTTTTCTAAAAAGGACAATACTAATATTACATCTATTTCCAATTGGAAACACGACCAAATTGACAATGACTTTATTTTAGCCACTTTTTTTACAAAGTTTTATCTTTGTTTTTGTTATCACCTAACCCTTTCCATTTGAAGCGGCACGATTGTATAAAGCATGAATAAGACCTGTGTATGTTCGATTATAGAAAAGGTGACTGCGCCTTTGGGATGAGACAAGCTGGTTTAAAACAACAACACTGTATGGGATGGAAAACACAATTTGTGCAGCCTGTCCATAAAAATGGCGAGCGCTCCTACCACTTTAACCAAGGTCATGGCAAGGCAGAGTTTGTCACGAAGCTCTTAAATCAAAAATACGTGAATTTGTTAAAGATGAATCACTTCTTCGTTATATTAGAAACTATCTTTTTAACCGTTCAATGCAAATTGTATTGGATGGTTTGAAGTCTGAAATTCATAAAAAATGCTGGTTTCCCCAGGGTTCTGTTATGTCTCCCACTGTCTTCCTCATATTCATAAACGATCTCTTGTCTGCAACTTCTAATCCATTAAACTGTTTCGCTGACGACAGTATACTGAGACCCTCAGATTTAATTAAAGTTCAACGTTCGGCTTGCCTATTTATAAGCGGATCGCTTCGCACGACCCCATCTGCGGTACTGGACACCTTACTCTACCTAACATCTCTTGATATATTTAGCAAACAAATAGCTTTAAGATCTGCTATTCACCACAAAGCTCGTCGCAGTGGACTAACAACAACATTGGCCGTTCCGTAAGTTAGATTAAGGTTAGGTTAAAGCGGCTGCCCATGACGGAAACGGACACACTTACTTACTTACTTAAGGTGGCGCTACAGTCCTGTGTGAACTACTGCCTCACCCAACAAACATCTCCATCTAGCTCGGTCCCTAGCTAGATGTCTCCAGTTTCGCACTCCAAGTTGGGTGGGGTCACCTTCCACTTGTGCGCGCCACCTGATCCGCGGTCTTCCTATACTGCGCTGTCCTGTGGGTGCGGATTCGAAGACTTTCCGAGCCGGAGCATTGGTTTCCATGCGCTCTACGTGACCCAGCCATCTTAGTCGTTGGACTTTTACAGCCCGTACAGTTCGTCGTTCCATCTTCTCCTCCACTCCCCTTCGATGCATACGGGACCCTAGATCACACGAAGAACTTTTCTCTCGAAGCGACCCAAGGTGCTTTCATCCGCTTTTGTCATATTCAATAGTTCTGCACCGTATAGCAGGATGGGGATGATAAGGGACTTTACCACTCAATTGCTTTCTTGGTCCAAGGAAAGAGTTATTATTCGTTTGATCTCAGCACTAGTGTAGTTTTCTGCATTTGCATCGGAGCCTAGGTAGACAAAGTCCTTGACTACCTCAAAGTTACGTCTGTCGATGGTGACGTTTTGACCAAAACTTCGGTGTTGTATGACCTTTCTTGACGACAGCATGTACTTTGTTTTGCCCTCATCAACCGTTAAACCAATTTTTGCCACCTCTGCCTCAATGCTCACAAAAGCCCCATTGAAATCACGTTGAGTTCTTCCGATTGTGTCAATGTCAGCATGACAGCGCATCACCTTATCTAAAACCTTTTTTGACATCGAAAGGTTCTGTTAAGTTGTTTCCAACCTTTATGGAGCAGCGTGAATTCCCCATGATCATCCTGCACAAACGGACGAGTTTGGCAGGGATGCCAAAACTAGACATGGCTCTATACAGCTCGTCGCTGTAGATGCTGTCATATGCGGCCTTGAAATCGATGAAAGGATGGTGGGTAACGATTTGGTGTTCTTGGATTTTTTCCAGGATCGGCCGTAATGTGAATATTTGATCAACTGTGGACTTTCCTGGTCTAAAACCACACTGATAAGAACCTATCAGGTTGTTGACGATGGGCTTTAGACGTTCACATATTACGGCAGAGAAAATTTTATAGGCGATGTTAAGTAGACTTATTCCTCTATAGTTGGTGCAGTTTAGAGGGTCTCCTTTTTTCAGGATCGGGCAAACAATACTGAGGTTCCATTCATCGGACATGTTTTCTTCCGACCATATCTTACAGATAAGTTGGTGCATGCTCCTAACCAGCTTATCCCCAGCTGTCGTCTATATCGAATGGGTCATCCTGCCTGACAGCGGAATTCAGTTCTTCATCGCCGTTATACAGTCTGCAGAAGTGGTCCTTCCATATCCTCAGCATTGACTGCGGTTCCACTATGATGTTTCCACTTTCGTCTTTGCAGCCTTCGGTTCTAGGTTTATGTAATTGTGAATTTCGTTTCACCTGTTCATAAAACTTTCGAACCTCATTCCTGCTTTTATACCTCTCAACATCTTCGACCGCACGCTTCTCATGCCCTCCCTTTTTCTTTCTGAAAAGTCGGCGTTCCTCTCGCCTCTTCTGCTCATAGAGCTCACGAGCAGCTCTCGTCCTTTTATGCAGCTCCGCTTTGCGTGCCTGTTGTTTGGCTGCATTTGCCTGCCGACATTCCTCAACAAACCAGGGGCGGCTTCTCTGATAGCATCTTGGCAATGTTGCCACTGGTTTTCGATACATTGTGTTGGCGGCAGAGAACTTCGAGAAAGGTTACTTTTAACTCGTTCGGAAAAGGATTTGGCGATCTCTGGCGATTGTACTCGTTCGACGTTGTACCTTCTCCCAGCACCTCCCTGTTTTGCCTTGGATCTAGAAATCCGTTGTGCTATATTGGCCTCAACGAGGTAGTTCGAGAAGTTCGTACATCCTTGATGCTGGAAGCGTGTCGCAATATGGTCAATCTGGTTGACGGTAGATTGATCTGGGGAACTCCAAGTTCCTTTGTGGATGTTGAGGTGTGGAAAACGCATACTAGCTACGCTTTCGCCCCGCAGCAAAATCTATGACCCTGAATCCGTTGTCGGAAGTGTTGTCGTGCAGGCTGTTTTTTTTGATAATTCCTCCAAAAATGTCTTCCTTCCAAGCTTGGCATTAAAATCGCCCAGGACAATTTTAATATCGTAGCTAGGGCACTGCTCATATGTTTTGTCTAGGAGCTCGAAGAACATATCTTTGGTGTTGTCATCTTTCTCTTCTGTGGGGGCGTGCGGGCATATCAGGCTAATGTTGCCGAACTTAGCCTTGATGCGTATGGTCATGAGGCGCTCATTGATGCACCTATAGCTTAAGACTTCTTGCCTTAGTCTGGCTCCAATGACAAAGCCGCATCCAAATAAGAGGGTTTTTTTTCGTGGTAGCAGTCACCATAGTAAATATCGCAGTTTTTCTTCCTCTTTTTGACCGGCCCATCCCATCGTATTTCCTGGATGACGTAGATGTCTGCTTTATAGAGGTCTAGGGCCTCCGCTAATTCATTGGCCGCACGTGGTCTGTTAAGGGACCTAACATTAAACGTGTATATCCGAAGTTCGTTGTCATTTATTCTTTTGCGTTGATTGTCAACAGTAAATCCGTCCATATCCGAGGTTTGTTGGTGCTTCGCAACTATGAATGCTTTTACGTGGCCGGGAAGTCACACCGACGCACAACCCTTAACCTGGTGGGCCATATCCTAAGTATAACTCCAAGGATGGGGAGCCGGATAAAACATCTCCTTATAGGCCTGGGCTACAAATAAGTCGAAAAAGCCCTATAAGGTGTTCACTAAGTAGTTCAACCTTACTGGAACTGTAGACGCCACCTTTGATTCCATCTTCCACTGCCGCCTGGATAAAGAGAGGTGCCTTAGTGGAAACAACTCTCCCCACCTCTCTCGTTTGCTTCCCCCCACAACTTTCCACTGGGGTTGGAACCCAATCTCCAATTGAGGTACTAGGCACCCGATTTTCACCGCGGGGAGGTGAGAGTAGAAGTTGATAGACAGAGGTTGGTTTGAGAAAAACCTGTGGACGCTTGTGTCCTCTTGAATGCACATGTCTACTATTTGAACATCACCTTTGTATATATGATTTTAAAATATTATATATTAAGAATAAGGTTGTTTCGCATATATTCAAAGAATAAATACTTAGTACTAGTTAAAGAAACGTACAACCTCTACAACTACTGCTTACGTGTCCCTTCATAACTAAAATCCAAAACGCACAGGAGCCTGACTGTAAACAACACATGAATAGCAATTTCTTGTACTTAAACGAACAAATTAAATTGAACGTAATAACTCCATTTTTTAGCTGAAAACTTGTGAGAAAGAGGGATTGTATTGATTGATTGATTGGATTGTAGTAAGCACCTTCTACCACCAATAAATTTCCTTCATTTTTATCATAAACATTGTTCTATCTATCTGCATAAAGCTGAGCACGCCAATGAACTATTCCTTATTCTTTTTAGACACCTACCTAACACACAACAAATAGGCGATCGCTTTACAATTTAAACATACATGCCTCTTTCTTATCTTCAGATAAGTTATTTTCCATCCTGGTTCTTCTATTATGAAGTTAAAATAAATAAAATAATAAGTTTGTAAATTTTTGAAGTTCCTTAAATGCATCTCAAAGTCTTTTTAATTTTTTCATTCGCTCGTTTTTGACATATTGAATATGTTGAAGATAGCTTTTTAAGAAATATTAATTGAGAATTATAACCATAGAGAAATGTCAACATATTCAATTTAAAAAATAGGACATTTTATTTATTTGAATAAGAATATAAAAACGCAAAAAAAGAAAAAAATTAATATTTGTTTTTGTTACTTTTTCATTTAAATTAATCTTCTTTCAAGGCTGCTGCTACTATATTCTTGATCATTTTATTTGTATTTGCGTTTTGTTTTTTTTCGGTCAAAATGAGAAACCAACAACTGCTTTCAAATTAAATATTTAACTCAGTTTCAAACCAGTTAAAAAAATGAAAATAAATCAATTCGATTTTATTTTTGTTTCCATTAATCAAAAACTTAAAATTAATCAATCAATAGTCAAATGTATCTTTTTAAAATAATATACAAAGGTTTTCAGTTTCAGACTGCCTAAAAAAATTTCAAATCATGCATCAGGCATACATATGTAGCTTCTACTCCAAATTCACAAGAAAATACTAACCAATGTGTCAGCTTTTTTCCCTCTAAATCGAAATATATCTCTCAAAATTCTCTGTTAAAACCATAAAATCCCAAAGCAGATTAAAAACCTTTTCGGATTGCAAAGAAAAAACCTTACAAAAATAAAACACCAAACTGTACCAATTAAAGGAATCAACATGAATTCTGTCAAAAAGCAAAATTGCTTAATGCAACTAACCCAGACTCAGAGTAAAAGTCAGAGTTATAAAGAGTTAGTCGTCTCGCATTCAAACCAAAACTTTTTAGACTAAAGTTGAACAAAATACACTCACATACACTAATACAATTGACTTATATAACTATATTATGAACTCAAGCCATATCGTTGTGAATATTTGAATTGGTACGTGGGAAATTTGAATATCCTGTCTCTATTTTGGGTTAAGGCTATCGTTCGACGGGATCTACGACAACGACAACTACAACGACAAACGATATAGATTTGAAAAGTACCATTGCCAAAGTCAAAGCCAAAACAAAAGTAATTCAATTTGTGAAACGATGACATCCTGAAATTGAGAGGTGGAACCCTAAGAGAGTTACTCCTTAAACCTTAACCGCTATACAACAGATGCTGTTGCTCCTGCTTCTGCTACTGCTAATGCTACTTCTACTTCTGGTAGCACACAACACTCACTCGTTTGCTCAACTACTTTGACTGCTCCAATACCAGTTGGACGAGGACACAATAGATAGGTTTTCCCTTTATATAGAATGAAGATAAACCATCTCGCCGCCCGCCTAACAACTACGACCACGATCATGACCAAAACTACGACAACGACGACGAACGACCGAACGATGAGCAACGAAGACACCCTTGTATTCCCAAAAGCACAACTTGTAGTAAAACAGTCTGCCAGGATGTGACGGTGACCTTGTTATATTATAGTCGGTTATAGCCATAAGGAAACTCCTAACTCTTAACTCCTTTTTGGGAATCTATTGTGTGTATACAATATATTAGGGTGTTCGTAAATTTTCAAATTTTCTTTTTGTTTTAAGAGGCTTACCAAAAACCAAAAAGTATTGTCTAAATAAATACTGGCGGAACAATCTGTTGAGAACTAGGGCCTGGCGACTTACAACTCTTAACCATTCCTGTGTGTGAGTACTGGGGTGGAATCGGCTAAGGTGATTGTTGACTATAAATTTTTTGATAGTCAAATTGACTGTCATCCCAAGTCATATTATATTTATTGTTTGGCAACGGCCTAGTCACTGATAAAGCTTCGGTTCCCATCGATCACCGAAATCAACCATCAGTGAGAGTGGTTAGTAGAAAGATGGAGGACCGTCTCGAAACCTACCGCGTGCTGTTGTCATGTGTTTCTTTCTTTCTGTTGTTCTTTCTCTTCTGTCCTTCTGTCTTGTATTAATGTCTTGTGTTGTTTTCACCTTACATAGCCTAGTTGCTCAAGGTGCTGTGTAGTGTGAAATGTAATGTATATTTATTGTTTTATTTTTATAATTTATTATCATGATATATGTATATTGTCATTGTGCTTACCATATAATTACTTCTCTTCAAGACGTGTTTATAGAACATGAAAACAGGTGTACACTTTCCATTGATATCGCGATATTCAAACATAACCACCATACCATCGCAGACCATAGATTCGCCGGTGAAGAATTTCAAGTCCTTGAAACGCTCCAATATTTTCTTCATGACTTTGCTTATGTTGGTCTTGAAAATATGCACTTAGTCGTGCGAGCACTACGAGCTACTTCATTTAGTCCTAAAAGTAAAGAGTATAGGGCTTTTATCGGCAAAAGCAAAGCACTCTACTCCAGTTTCGAAATTGGTTTTGGTGCCTTGGCCGGCTTCTTCGGCAGATCCTAGGACCAAATGACTAGAAATCCGAAGAATTCGTAAATTACATCATAGAAGAGCTTCATTTTGAAGGTGTCGGAGAACATTTTGTCGCCGGGGATGAGGTCGTTGAACAATTTAATTTTATTAAAAATAAGTATTAAAATTTTATTATTTTATTTAAAATGGGATTATACTATGTTAAAAATTTATTTCAATTACATTTTATTTTTTTATTTACGAAAAAGTGTACTTTCTTACATTTTTTAAAAATATTTATTGCAAAATTATGTCTTTTTAAAAATCGTTTATTGAATATTTGGTTGCTTGTCAATACTGTATTATAATTGTTTTTGAGTACGGCTACTTTTCTTCGAGATAGTTAGAAAAAAAAACTTATAAAGAAACTGGTATGCAAAACACAAATGATGTTTTTTTAAAACCACATTTTTCTCTTTAAATAACTTTAAAGGTTGAGTAATTTTTTATTAAGAGATATTCAGTACATCTAATAAATTACAATGCAGGTTTTACTTTTTGTTATAAAAATACCTATTATATTTTTATAAGAAGTGTTTTCATCAGCGAAAGACTGATTTCTAGAAATTAAAAAAAAATCAAAAACGTGTAGGCTTAAACGTTTTGATGTGAAATCATCCTTATGCCATGCCAAAATCATTGAATTTGTAACTTAAAAAAGACGTTTAGGCACAGATATTTAAAAGACAACTAATAGTCGGTGAACGAAATAAAGAACAACTTACTTTCTTGGCGGTCGGTCACCAACTGCCCCGCTTCTCTTTTATTTTCATCTTGCATTCTTTTATAAGTGTTGCCACTGTTTAACATTTACTTACATACTACTTAAGTGTTGCCACTGCTTAACAATTACTTACTTACTACTTATTATTACGCTTACATGCTAGTATTGCACTATTACTATTATAAATATTACTACAGACGTTATTTTACAATTGTAAATAACACCACGCATCATGTATGTTTATCTATTAATTATACGTTATTGGTATATATCGCAAACTCTCATGACATTATTGAGCTCTATGATTTCAAACACGGAAATTTTGATGCAATGAATATATTTCTTGGTTCCATTGATTGGGAGACTATCTTTTTGGATAAAGATTTAACTCAAGTATTTGACATATTCAAATTGTATTTAAAACAAGCCCAAGAAAAATTGTAAAAAAATTGTAAAAAAAAACTCAACCCTCCTTTGTTTAACAAAATGCTATCAAATCTTAAAAATAGAAAAAATAAAGTCTTTAAGAATTATAAAAAGGATAGAACTATTTTGGTTAATCTTCAAAAGTATTTAACCTTACAAAAAGAGTTTGATGTGCTTAATAAGTTTTTATATAATAACTTTATCTGAAATGCTGAACCACAAATCAAAGTTAACTGTAAACATTTTTGGAAATATATTAACACAAAGAAAAAATCAACTGGATTACCAAATTGCATGGAGTTTTGCGGCAGCACTTCCAGTGATTTGTCAACCATATGCAATCTTTTTGCAGATTATTTTGAGTCGGAATATTCTCTTACCACCTAATGTACTTCCACAGTTTTCACCACATAATGTTGTCGATGTCGGTAGCATCAACTTAAGCATAATGGAAGTATTTGAAGCCTTAACAGGTATTAATGAAAATAAAATACTGGACAGATCATTAAAAAATGTGCAAAATCTCTCGCGATATCCCCTTTGCTTCATTTTTAATATTTCCCTGCGAACTGGTCAGTTCATAGATGAATGGAAAACATCTTTCATCTCTCCAATTTTCAAAGCAGGATCGAGACAAAAAGTATGTAACTATTCACCAATTTGTAAGCTATCTGTGATTCCAAAAATATTTGAAAAGATTGTTCGTGATAAACTTTATTTTTTTACCAAAACTGTAATAGCTGAATCTCAGCATTGTTTTGTGTCAGGCAGATCAACAACTTCTAATCTCACTATTTTATGTAATTCCGTAGGAAAACGTTTTAATAAAGGTTTTCAGACAGACAAAGTTTTCACAGATTTTGCTAAGGCCTTTGATAGGGTAAATCATGAAATTCTTGTTCAAAAACTTTCTTTTCTAGGATTACATTATCATTTTTTTTTAAATGGATAAGCTCTTATTTAATTAAAATCTAAAGCTATCAAAGTAAGTTCCACCTGATGGACCCTTGTTTTTATACTTTTTATAAATGATATTCCTGATACTTTTAAATTTTCTTATTATTTATTGTATGCTGATGATGTTAAAAAATTTTAAAACCATTAAATCTGTTGATGATTGTCTATTATTGCAAGAGGATCTAAATGAATTGTCTTTGTGGTGTAATAGAAATTTACTCTTTCTGAATGTCTCTAAGTGTCAAAGTTTTACGTGTTTTAGGAGAAAATCATACATTTTGTTTGATTACTTAATTAATGAAATTGGTTTGGAAACAGTTACTCAAAAAAAAAGACATGGGAGTCATATTAGATCATAAACTTTCTTTTAATTTCCACGTTGTTTTTGTTGTAAATAAAACTTATAAGATGCTTGGCTTTCTACAAGGAACATAAAGGAATTTACTGATCCTTAAGAATAGAAAGAGTGCAGAATTTTTGGCCATATTCTGAGCCTTAAAAGTATCTTTTCTCATTATTTGCTCCTACATACAGAAAAATGAACCTAAATAATTTTTCATCATCCTCATTTCGTCCAACATGAATCTTTAGAACTCTTTCTGTTTTTCTACGCATATTTTGTGGACCTCAGTTCGTCCTAAATGAAGGTTTATCAACTTAGAAAATAGATGTCGTCCTTTTTTCATACTTAATAAACCTACCTGGTCGTTTTCTTGCATTTTTTTGCTGTCACTGTTGAAGAGAAGAAGAAGACAATGACAACAATGATGGTGGAAATGACAGGGATGGAGCTGGTGATAGTGGAAATGATAACGACGGAGCTCGTACAGTCGACACCACTGACGAGGACAACAACGACCACGACGACCGACGCCCTCGAAGACGATGACAACGACGACGAAGAAGACGACATTGACGAAGAATTATTACTTTTTAATTAACCAATAATATTAGTAAAAATTTCTTTGTTAAAGGAATAAAGAAAAGAAGAATTATTTTTTAAAAACAGCTTCTCAATAAATAAAATGAATGAAAGTAAGAGAAAAAGAGCAAAAGCAACTAGGAAAGAGAAAGAAAGAGAACAGAAAAAAAAGAAAGAGAGCGAGTCTAATAAACTTGTCCTAGAGAAAGAGAAAGACAGAGGGTAAATGAACAAAGGAAAAAGCTATGGCCAAGAAGAAAAAGTTCCATTTGAGGCTATGTGCCGTTGTGCTCATTTGATCCTAAACATAGTATTTTGTCCGACATCTGCCACTATTAGGTTCAAATGAGAAGCAAAATTTGAACACAAACTGATTCTCTTTTCAATCTCTTTGAATCTCGGAGAACCTGAATTTTAATGACGAAAATGAAGTCAAAATTTCGACTCGGGCTAATAATTGAGTCGAAAACCATTCCGTATCAGTTTTGTGTTCTTTTCGTAGGTTTTCGTGTTTCGTTATGAAAATTTTTGATTTTATTTAACGATTCTATCTGACCCCTCTGAAGCATTACAAAAATTGATTTTTTTTATTAAAAGAATCCAATTTAGGAAACAATTTTTTAGAGAAAATTAAAAAAGTATTGCGCTTTTAGAAAATTCGAATTTTTAACCAACAAATTTGTTATTGTAACTGTTACTATTACTCTAAATTTAAAAAATTCCATATAATATGTTTAAAAAGTTTGAACTAAATCGACCCAATGGGCTGTTGGACAGAGAGTTTGACATACGGACGGAATTGTGAGACCCAATTTTTTCGCCTTCTCGACCATTGTAATGTAATCTCGAGTTCGAAATTGTCTAAGAATGCAAACTTGCCATATAGTTCCTTTGTCACAAGTAAATCATTCAAGAACGAGACAGAAAAAAAGATTTAAGGAAAATATTAAAATTTTGATTAACCTTAAAAATCGAAATAAATAACATTTACTTAAAAAAAAAATTAAAAATGCAGTTCCAAAGAAAAAAAATGCCTAAAATATTTGTCTTTCTGGATATAAAACTTTGATTTCTTTATACGGTTCAAAAAAAAATCATTTTCGGAAATAACGAACACCCTTATGTATATGAATGGATGTTACACTAATACGCCATTTGGGTCCGAGTGTATGCTCTCTGAGTGTGTGTGTGAATAACAAGGAATTTATGGCCAAATTGGGATATTTGTTTGGTTTCTGAAAATTTGGAAACTTTTCCGGCTGAAATATGGCGCAGCAAAATGGAAATGCTTTGTCCGGTTTTCCATATATATACTTGTATCGTATACCTTACTACCACATGTGTGTGTGGTTGGTATATTAATTTACGAGGCAGAAATATGCAGTTCACAATGCAGTTCTATTTATAGAGATAGTTTAAGGAAGAACTTTAACTGCAATTTTGTTAGGCAATGTTATATGCTTTAGACTGTTTCCTGTTAACATACTGAGGACGAGTTCCATGTAGTAGTTGAGTATTGAACTGTTCTTTAGATAGGCACATAGAATTTTGTGAAAATTTCTATTTTTGTTGATTTTGAAATAAGAACGATTTTAAAATATGTTCAAAGTTATTTTACTGAACTACAAAATTTCAAAAACGGCAACAACTGGATAAAAGTTTTTGATTTTAAACTAATGTAACGAAAGAGATTAACTTCATTTTGGGAATTATGGACCTTTTGAACTTTGGTAGTTCTAAGTCTGTCAAACTCGCTGTCATTTGTTCAATCATATTTGCAAAATTACCATGAACTGGTTTATGAAAATGGTTGTTCCTTTTTGGTAATGTTTCGAACTCCAAATTAAGTATTGTGAATTGGAGTTAGCCTTAGAACAAAATTTAACTGATCCAGTAGGTAAACTATTGTATTGTATGATGTATTTGCGGAATGGTGTCTGACCCATAATTCATTAGCATACAAAATTAGTGAATTTACACTACACTTTTCAGCGAAGAACCATTTTAACTTCCCATAGGAAGTTATTGTAACGGGTCCGATTTGTCAAATTGAAAATTTTGACATTTCTCGAAGTTTCATTGCAAAATCTCTAGAGTCAAAATAAAAGATTTTTAGAAAGATGTCTGTGCGTGCATGTTTACGTGCATTTGGAAAACTGTATGTCCGTACGTCCGTACGTTCGCGACGTTTTTTTCGTCTTCTATAACTCAAAAACCAGTAGAGATATCGACTTTCAAGTAAATTTGTTTTACAGATAGTAATGCAAAAAGGGCTCTCAAGAAAATTGGGTGTGTGGTTTTTTACCATAGCAGTTTAAAAAAAATCGAACATTTTGGTTAGCCCTAAATATCTCATGAACCAAAAATGCTAGAGACTTGAATTAAATTTTATATAATATATTGAAACTTGATATAAAACAAGTTTATTTTTTGAAAAAAATTCAATTGACGTTTTTTTTTACAAATTTGTCCGTTTTTAACATCTGGTTCGATTTTGAAAAAAATCGAATGGACAGTTTTTTTTTATAAAAAAAAATCTAAAAAAAACATTACTCAAAGTTGGTAAAAAATTATTTCGACTCTTTTAATAAATTTGAGATAATGGCTTCCAACTAATTTTATCTTATAAGAACTATTGTTTCAAAATTCTGAAAAATTTTGAGAAAAATCGAATTGACATTTTTTTTTACAAAAAATAAAAACTTAAATGAAAATTTCACAAAAGTTGGTAAAAATTGATTTTCGACTCAAATATCTTTTCAAAAATTTGCTCTACAAGAAATAGTACGCAAATTTGGTATAAATTGATGTTCGGTTCTGGATATCTCTCAAATTAATTTCATTCATCCAATTTGTAAAAATTTATGAAATGCTACTTAAATTGGTAAAAATTTGTTTTACGACTAAAAATCTATACTATGTCAATTGCGAGTGCTAGACCTTGATAAAAAGCAAATTTATTTGGCCTGAATAACATGATGATATGAACTATTGAACTACTTGTCAAATAGAGGTCAAGATATTTTGGATATTCTGCAAGAGCGATTTGAAGGTTTAGACAAAATCAGTTCAATTGAGTTGCTTTTAAGGCTATGTAATGTTAAATTAGATTTAAAAGAGTGTCAGATTCTAGAGCGTTTGGTCTTTTCGTGGATTAGAAGTTTGATAAACAAAAGTAGTTAACCTTATACTCCCTAGTGTCTTCTCGTTTATAGTTCTAATTTCAGACAAGTTTCTGTTGATCTGAAAGGCATATAAGAAATTTGGTATAGACAGTTCAAAAATTGTATGTAAGCCTTCTCATCGTAAATTAACCTTTTTAAGCTGTAAACGGTAAATGTTATAAAAAATGTTTGTTTATAAAATCAAGCATTCGAAAAACGTCAAATTTCGAAAAAAAATTGTTGGGCTTCTCTGTCCAAACGGTACTTTATATCTCAAAAGCACTTCAGGTAATAACTTAAGTTTTATTATTTTACTATCAGAAAATATACATTTACATTTGTCTAAGATTAGTTTTTTTCAAGTTTTAGATGTATTTGTTTCCATAAAATTGAAGAAATTAAAAATCTTTTTTTCATCTCATCCTGACAAATATTGCAATAAGAAGTTGTAAACATTTTAAAGAGTTCCTTTTTTCGCATACAAACCCTACAATGTTCTTTTCCTTTTTTATTTTTCTTGGAAGTAATTGTTCAAGACCCTATTCATTTCATAAAATCTACTTACCTTGTTTTTTGCAGTCGCTTTCATTGGAAAAATATGAGTTTGGTCAAAATATAAAATTTTGCCGAAAACCCCAAAAAGAAATTTTTTTAAACCGCAAATGAATAAAGCATTTCTCACTTCAAAAATATATTTTTTTTGATAACATTAACAAATACGAGAAATACAATTATGTCAGGAAATGCAGTTTTAATATTTTTAATATTTGGACTGTTTGACCTTTAGTTGGGCCAAAATTTTCGACGCTTAAATGTTAAGTTTTGGTGATTTTTAAGGATTGATTTTTTATGTGACTTGAAATTAAGACTCACTGTTGAAAACACAATATAAAATATACACTAATTATACGATCTTGAGCACAAGGGAAGTGCGCGAGGTGTTAACAATGTGGAACTAATGATTAAGTATACTTTTTTATATTTTAATTAGGTTACATACGAGTACAATCCCTGTCACAAGGATAGAGACGACCTTTTTTCATTTTTTTTTAAAGTTATTTTTTAAACCCTTAGCTTCTTTTGGAAAAACCAAAATGTGGATTGAATGAGGTATGTATTGTTTTGCAAAATATATGTTGTATTAAGTTGTTTAGCAAAGAAAATATTGAAAGGACCATAGACGATTTGATGGAATCACTGCAGAAATGATAATATTCGGAAAAGAAAATCATAAGACCTCAGTAAATTCCTAAGCAATGGAGAGAAACAACCATTACACTTATACATGAAAAAGGAAAAAAAAGACGATTTGAAAAACTATAGACCTATAAGTAACATTTCGACAATTTATAAGCTGTTTTCAAAAACAATCTACAGAAACATCAAATCTTAACAATAAACAACTTAGGGAACAAGCTGTATTCAGAGAAGGTTTCTCAACAACAGACCACCTGTAGACGAAGAATCAACTAATAGAAAAGTGCAATGAATTTTAACAACCAATATATTTTTTAGTCATAGACTGCAGTAAAGCATTTGACAGCGTTGAACACGAAACATTTGTAGAAAATCAAAATATGGACCCAAACGTTATAAGGACTATCAAAAACATAACAAAAATAATGTAGCACAAATAAAAACAGGACCGAAACTTAAAATAACAAGAGGCATCAGACAAGGAGACCCGCTTTCACCACCACTTTTTAGTGCAGTTTTAGAGGATATTTTTCAAAAGATGAACTGGAAAACAAAATATGGTATAAGGATATGTGGACAACTTCTAAACAACCTAAGATTTGCTGACGATATAGTACTAATATCTGCAAAACCTAAACATATACAAGAAATGACAACAGAACTTACTAGCTTGTGCAAGGACTATGGACTACAAATCAACAAATCAAAAACAAAAGTGATGACAAACCACATCAGAGAAGATATAATTCTGGACCATGAAAAAATAGAATACATAGAGGACTACATATACTTGGGACAACTAAAATCTTTTAATCACAAACAGCTGGAAACAATTCTGGAGTCTCAAACAGATTTAAGAACTGGACCAAAGTGCAGAAACACGAAAATATCTCTTCGACTAAGCTATTTTGCCAGTGCTTACTTATGGACTACAAACCCTGAGCTTGACTTCGAAATCTCTTGACCAGCTAAGGATCTGTTAATCCAAAATGGTAAGAAAAATCCTCAGAATAAGATCCAGCGTAAGGATAAGAAATGAAGACATCCGAAACAGTACTCGAATAATTGATGTGATAGATAAATGGAGTTGGGTAGGACATATTTCAAGACTACAGGATCAAAAACAAAGAACCGAACAAGGGATGGAGCGACGATCTTTGCCAAATAAACGAAAATTGGTAGAGTGAGGCCAAAATCGAGACCTATGGGCCGGTTTACGCCAAAAACTATTTTTTATATAAAAATAACTGAAAATCAAAAACAATATTTTCTGTGAAATAAAATTAGTTTGAAGCCAATATTTCAAATTTTTGAAAAGATATTTGAGTCAAATCAATTTTTACCAAGTTTTATATATTTTTTTTAGGTTTTTATTATTTGTAAAAAAACTGTCGATTCGAATTTTTCAAAATTTTACTAAATGTTGAAAACAATATTTTTGAAAGATAAAAATAAATTTAAGCCAATATCTCAAAGTTTTGAAAAGATATTTGAATCGAAAATCAATTTTTACCAACTTTTATTTATTTTTCTTTTAGGTTTTTATTTTTTGTAAAAAAAACTGTCAATTCAATTTTTCTCAACAGTTTTCAGAATGTTGAAAACAATAGTTCTTGTAAGATAAAATAAGCCTAACTTTCAAGTTCATGAAAAGATATTTGAATCGATGTTCAATTTTTACCAACTTTGAGTAATGTTTTTTTTTTATGAAAAAACTGTCAATTCGATTTTTTTCAAAATTTTATTAGATGTCAATAACATTATTCTTAGTTGGACAAAATTGTTTTGAAGATGAAATCATATTTTACTCGTAAAATTTTGGAGGTGACAATTTTTTTTTCAGTTTTTTTTTTATTTATAAAAAAAACCGTTAAATAGATTTTTTCAAAAAATATACTTCTTTGATATTACGTTACAATATAGTATATAAAATTTAATTTAAGTATATAGCGTTTTTGGTTGGTGAAATATTTAGGGCTAACCAAAATGTTCACCTGTTTTTCAAACTGCTATGGTAAAAAAACCACCCACGCAATTTTCTTAAGAGCCCTTCCTGCATCTTTCTGCCTTATTGTCTGTATAACAAAATTTATTTGAAATCGATATCTCTTCTGGTTCTTGAGCTATGGACGACGAAAAAAAAAGGAAGTACACACGCAGGCACAGACATTCTAAAAAGAACTTTCATTTCAACTCTAGGGACCTTGAAACGTCGAGAAATGTCAACATTTTCAATTTGACAAATTAAACCCATTACAATAACTTCCTATGGGAAGTTAATTAAAGTCAATATACTAAAAATTTCATATCGCTCAAAGCCTTTTTCTGAAGAAAATCCAAACAAAACCCAAAATCAAAGTCATATTGCCCCAATCAATTTTAAGATATCATAACGCTCAAACTGCTAATTGACATATCACCCAAAATATGTAATTTTATTCAATATTTGGTCATTCTGAAAAAAATTGTCGTTTATTTTTGGCACTAAGATATTTTGAGATTTAAAATTTTGTCGGCCAAACGCAAACATTTAACGAAAAAAAATATCCGATCGACCAAAAACTCGGGACGTCAAGAAAGCAATAGTATGGGAATGCATGATGCCCCACTCCAACTCCCCTGCTTGGGTTCACTTTGGCATTTGCGATAGTTCCGAGCTGGTTTGTATGCTAAGTTTTTCTTAAAAAAAGATTCTTTAAATGCAAAGAAACTTTGCATGCACCCAACTTTGCAAATTATGTGCTGCGTACAAGCTGGGGGGTGGAGGGGGCAACACGTCCCTGTATATACCTCACTGTTTATACGTGTTTCACAGCCCAGCCACCGAAAATGTTGGCTAAATAAAAAATTTACGATGCAGAAACAAATATCACTGATATTTGCTTTTGGTGATATGACATTTTATTAAGGCTTTACGAAGATTCTTTTTTGGGTTTTACGTCATTATATGGATGGGGTTATATTAGTGGGTGGTAAGAAATCATTATTTTCGTAATGCCAAAAATAAATGTCACAAAGATCAACCATAAGCCCCAACTTCAAAGATAAATTTTCTTTGGTCAAATTGAAAGCTAACAATTTGGGTGTTCTTTTATATAAAATTTACTTGGGAGCTACGACATTCACTTTGGATTTTTGGCGATTCGTGTTTTAACTTTTTGGGCTTGGGTCTAATTATGGCCTTTAAGACATTTTACATTTTCGGTCAATATGGATCTGAGTGAAAAAAACTAACCCCATGATCAACATTAGAAATTTTGACAAATCCTTTAAAAACTATATGTAGACATTGTGTCTTGATTTAGTCAATATGATGTGTGTTGCTTGTCCATGCATCAAGCCCACCTCCTAGGTTGTTATTTTCTTCTAGCGTATGATAAGTTCCCATAAAAGAACTAAGCGATGAAGCTTAGTGATATATATCAAGCTTGTAAGTCCTGATTCGTCACATGCAAAATAATGAAATAATGCTTATCCTTTGAATACCATTTTTTTTTAAATCTTCTTTACGAGAAACATTCCTTGAAAATTTTATGAAGTTCTAATAGACATCACTAATCATGTCATCACTTCGGCATTGAGTTCGCTAGGACGACACAAACATCGTAATTGGGAGTAGCATTTACATTGTGTGACAATGGAGCTGTAAGTCGGGACGAGCTAGGTGTCAAGACATATCAGTTTAAGAGTATTCGAAATAAAGATCTCTGACTGTGATCATTTTGTAAGTACTTCAATTTTATCTTTCGCATAAAGAATTTCAGAGCTTTTTTATTAAATGTTGTGTTGTTAAGGTATTATTTCTATTTTCTTTAATGTCCTTATTTCTATGAAATCAAAAACCTTAATCTGATTCATTAACTATTGATGTTTTCATCTTTAATTTACATAACGAAAACTATATATCCTAAAGACTGACCTTTAAAATACAGAAACTTAAATATTACTAAAGGTATTTCAAATGTAAATAAAGTATATAATATATGTGTTCGATTTAAGACTACCTTAAGGAAAGGTGAAAATTAAATTACCAATGAGCTTTAAAATTAAATTATATCTCATAGCAAAATTTAATTATTTTTCTCTTTCAATAAACAAAAACTTAACCTATGTTAGTGTATAATAAACATCAAAGCAATAAAAACCCAAAATCAATACTATGAGATTCAATATCCTATCTCAAAAGTGTTCCCAACAATATCTATGTATACCAAAAATTCTAGGACATCATATTCCTATAACTTTATTTATTGTAGCCCCTCAGGCTTTTCTTCTTCTTTTGAAAATGGATATAATTTTCATTTATCATCATATCCACTTTCATAAGACGAAACTCAAAAAGCAACATTTAACCCTTTTTCTCCAGAAAAGAGTCAGTATATAGTTTGGGAAGAAATAATAAAGTATTGAATATCCATTCTGTAATATTGTCTCTCCTTATTTTGGCCCTGCTACATAAAACCCAATTAAAATAAAATTTATAGAATTTATTCCAGGACCTTATCCTGTTTTTTTTTTTTTTTTTGCTATTCATAATTTGAGGTCAACAATGTCATGTAAGGAAACACACTCTCTCTCTCTTTGGACTAACAATCAAAACTTTATGTCGACCTCTTTGGCTGGAAAACATAGTTCGTGGTTGTAGAGTGTATAACTCTATAGGTAAGGCATAGAGAGCTCTAAGTTTCAACAACCAACAACTCTCATAGTCTAATTATTTGAAAGCTTTACCCACAGGGAACATGTCACACATCCTGGTGGAAACCATTCATTCATTTTGTTTTCTGGGATAAAACGGTGTTGATGCATACATTGCATATAGATACCTATAACGTTTTATACCGCACCATCACCACCGGTCCAGCACCAGCCTGAGCTACCATCACCACCATTTATGCACTGCTGGGTGATGATGTTGGCTGAAGTGGAATAATTTTGGCAAGGTATTTAAATCAAACAGTTGAATCCCTCTATTTCGGTTTATTCATTATTGAAGTATAGAACAAAGTATAGCACTAAAGTCTTTCTTCACTTTATCAGATTTGTATGTGAAATTGACTAAGGCTATCATATCAAAACGCTGCCTGAATTAAGAACCAAGCCAATTATAAAGATTTATGTTATTGAATCAGGTAGTGAAATTACAGCTAGTACTTGAGGTAACTGGATATTTTATACACTTTTCAAATCGCAGATATAACGTTCAAAATAAAATTTTGGAAATATATCACTCCGGCATAACTTTCCTCAGAAATTTTATCAAGCGCTCCTTACAAAAAAAAATATTTTATCCAGCTACCTTTCTATGGTAGACTTACATAATTAACTTAAAATATTTCATCAATGAATTGCCGTGAAAAAATCAATTTTACCAAGCAACCATAAAGAAATTAAGCAAATAAGTTGACCAGGTACTACTGCTGCTAAAAGACATTTAGAAAACACTTACTATATCCATTTGAAAAAGGATGTCTCAACGGCGGCGTTTGCTAGGAACTTGTAGCAATATTGTATTTTGACACTTTCTTAAATTGCAAACACACGAGAGAATGTTTTTTTACACCACCCAAACTTTAAAAATGAAAAAAAATGTGACATTAGTTTTAAAATTGGTTTGTGATAGTTTCCATTTCAAAACACAACAAATAATTTATTCAGGCGTCAAATTGGCCAATTGAATTAATTTGATTTCAAAAAATTTTAAACGCCTTCAATCAGACGACATTTCAAATCATGACAGTTTAGTGCTCAAATTGTTTCTAATTGATTCAGAGAGCTCTGAACATACTCAGCTCTGAACTAAAAAAGAAAAACGCCACATTATTAAATCAGAATCATAGTTCGAAAATTATCGAAATTTACTAATTTACTTACATTTTTGAATAAAGGCTCAAATAACCTTTAACTTGGCTACATTGACTATTATAAACCTTTTCAATAACTTTCTCATGTTTATCATCATATTGAAGCTGAAGACATTTGGGTTTACTATTTAGATAACAACAAATTTTTCCCACTGTGTACGCTTTGATAAAGTAATATGTTTTTTTAATGTTTGTGGATGATGTGAAAATTTTTAAAATTATAACATTTCTAAACGATTCTTGACAACTCCAAGGGGATAGAAGAAGAAGAGATTTTGTTATTTGGCAATGACATTCTTTAAAGAACATTATGGCTTAATCATATTCTGGAAAAGTGCGTTCTCCAACTAGCTGTTCGGATTCGGCTTAAAACTGTAGGTCCCCATCATCCAGGAATGGTTGAGAGTTTTAAGTCCTTAGGTCCTAGTTCTCAACGGACTGTTGCGCCATGCAATTTATGTGTTTATAACCTTATAAAAGATGTTTCTTTCAGTTCGTTAATCACAAAATCTAAAAAATGGTGAAATCACTCCAGGCCCTAGAGGTCTTTCTGCCATTTTCCTAAACAAATATTCCTATTCTTATTAAACTCCTCTTTCTACAATTTTCATATCCAAACAGTTTTTAAAAGCAATCTTTATGAACTCCTTAGCTTTCGTTGCAATTCTTTAACCACTCCATTACGGCACTTTTAAAAGAAATATATCCTACACCACAAACCTTGTTGTCTAACCTAAAAGTCTTAGAAAACAGGAATGAATTACAATCACAATCTTTTAGTCCTCTTTATAGGTTTAAAACCTCTTCTCCTGAAATCGATAAATTATTACATTGATCGTGTGTATTATGTTTGATTTAGATCAGCACGTTCCTTATCCTTACAATTAACAACATAGACATGGTCTTTAAATATTTTCAAAGTCAAACATCTCTTAACGCTAACCATACGCAATTTTTAAAAATCATTACAGCACATAAAGACGTATCGATCTTGACATTTTCTCAACGTGGTGTACGAAAAAGTGTTTAGAGCTAAACCTTAGAAAATGCCAGATATGATCTTTTCACGTAACCCTTTTAAAACAGCTCACCGTCATTACTATTTTCATAATCATCCCATAGATACATTAGAAAACATAATAGCTGAAACACAAACACGCTTCAGCTTCGGCTTCGTCCGCGTTACCATGGACCTACATCGAGGTTACTTTGAATGACATTTCTAATAAGACATTTCTAAAATGACACTTCTGTCTTTAGCAGCTGATATTTTCCCGAAAGTTTGTTTTGATTTTTCGTGCAGTAAAAGATATGAATTTTTAAATCGAAAAAAATGTAATTTATCGCGGAAGCAGCTTATAGCTTACAAGAAGCGCAGACTGAGAGACGTTGTTGGGACCGGGAGCTCAATCTACATAGTTCTTTAATGTATAAAGAGTTCTTCGAAACTCTTTTTCTGTTCTACAAAAATAAAACATTTTCAAAATTTCAATAACTTACTTTCAACTTTTTCTAATAAACAATACTCGTGTTTTGTTGGAAAATCTATTAATAGTATAAAAGGAATAACAAAAACAATATCCGTAGTAGGAATACTACTGATAAAAGTAAAAGTAGAATCATAATACGGATGGGTTTTTGACATTATACGAGTCTCGAATGGATTTTATGTGATTTCGATCTAAATTTTGGTACGATTAATATTGCATTTGTATTTCGATGGCTATGTTCATTGAGTACTTGTGCATTTGGAATTATGTGTTTTCCATTGGAGAAAAAAAATCAATCTGTTACTTTTGATAATATTTAGTTTTGTTTATGAAAATGGACTAACTGGGCTTATTTTGCAAGAGGAAACAATATAAAATAAATAAGGTGGCGCAACAGTCCATGAAGAACCAGGGCCTAGTGACTTACAACTCTCAACCATTCCTTTTTCATGACAGGAATTACTCTTGGAGGATTTATCCATTCCTTGCAAGAGGCAGTACCCGTGAAAAAAGTTAGGTGGCACAGGCTGGGATTGAACCCAAGACCCCATGAATGATTAAGTTTGGCAGCACTTTATAAAATGCAAATGGTGTTTCGATGTTTCTTATGAAGTGCAAGCGAGACTGTTTGATTCGTGATTAACAATGAAGGGATGAATAGTTCAGGAACATATAAGAATACGCTACCTATTTCATGTGCAATTTCGTTTTTTAATTTGATTAAAACAAAACTTTATTTTCTGTGCACTAACATGCAAATAATGCATTATCTGTAAAACCAACTCCTCCAGGTTCTTCTTCACAAATTTTAAGTCGACTCTGATCCCGGACCGGAATCGAGTCAAATTAAGCTCATTTCAACTCGATTCAGTTATATAAAGAATTGAGACGAGCTTCAAGCTCGCTTCAATACCACATGTTAATGTAGTAGTCTACGAACAAACTCCCTTCTTGAAGTTTTTATTTTATGTCAAAGCTGCAATTGTTAAATGAACATTGTTTTATAGAATCTCAATTTCCAAATGGTTTCTTACCATTTCTTTTTGAAAATTGTCCAATTTATTAGTTTTAGTTAGTTTTTTTTTATAATTTTAACCTTTGATTTTTACAAAACCTTCTTCTATTTGTGTGTTTTTTTGTATTATTATTCTGACAGATCTTCTTTCAGTTGTACAAATTTTTAAATACGAAAATCTGGCTACTGCCGATGCGTTTTCATGGAAATTTTCTACTATACTATTAACAGAATGGTTATCCCTCCAAATGCAAATGTATTTTGTTGGCTGACTTTTTTCATAGATGTTGAGCTGTCAGAGAAAGCAAATGTTCAGGAAATTTGAACTAGAGTTTCCGTTTGGAGTAACATTACGTTCCCTTATTAACGATTGTCAAACGAATCGTGAGGCCAAAGCTTCATTGTGATGGCATGCTTTGAATTTATATGGCTGACCTTGTAAACCTCAGGCGAAGCCAAAGCTGAATCGTATTTGTTTTGTTTTTTTTTTCTTTTATTTTATAGAAATCTTAAAGCTATCTTAAAGCCTGATAAAAATTTTAATCTAATCTTTCTCAAACCTATGTAAGCCGGTCAACACCAAACGCCCTAGACTACTTTAAATAAAATTCTCCATTTAAGGCCACCAAAACTGGTTCTCCTGTGTCTCCGTATCTCTTCGTTCCCTATCGGAAACAGTCCTACTGAACCTAAGGCACTCGGCTTCGTCCAGTGCACGGACGTGTCGACTGTAAAGGAGTCGCCTATCTACTACTGACGTGGTAGATTAGCGAAGCCGCCTCCCTATCTTGTATCACCCCTTGATTGTCTAAATAGAGAAAAGCTTCAAGCAGAATGTTGCCACTTAAACGTGTACTTTCGTAGCACTCCCCAAAAATTAAGTTGTAAGTCGACGACATCGCTCTCGCAATTTGACCTCTACCACGCTTCAGCAAGAAATTATTTATGCTGTTTATGTTCTATAGATCCCGGTTGGAATAGTAATTTTTTCGAAGGCAACGTCGCAGACATTGTCTCTCAAACACCCAAATCTTTTCCGTTTGAGATGGGACACCGTTTTACCATACCGGGCACCCATAGGCAGTCATCGGCCGGATAAGGGCCATGTTGAAAATCACCTTCATCCTGCTGTCAAGACGGCTGCTTAAAAACAACCGTCTTTCAGGACAAAAGCTCCCCTAGCTCTGGCCAGAGCAGCACTCATATGTATGTCGAAATACAAGTAAAGATCTAACCAGATGCCAAGGTACTTTACTACATTTTTATTCGCCAGTGGCTGTCAATTTGGTCCAACGATCACTAGATTTTTCAGTTCTTTCTCGTATCCCTTGAGGCTCCATACAGCGGAGTCCGGAACACAATAGTTTCGCATTTCTGAGTGTTGATTTTCAAATTTCAACTTCCAGTCCTCGCAATATTGCTGAATCTTGTTGAAGTCACCCTGCAAAAGTATCTTGATAACCACAATTTTTGAGGACGTTCTGTACGCAATTAGGTCGTCACTCGGTGTACGCTATTGTCTGAGTCAGACTTGCTATCAGATCACTGCTGTAAATGCTGAATAAGATTGGCGAGTTAACAGCTCCCTGTTGAAGACCATTTTTAATATCAAAGAATTTGGTAGATGTTACATCGCCAATTTTGAAAGTTAAACGTCTACCATTAAGCATGTCACAAAGCATATACAACAGTGGTTTACTTATGCCAAGTGTGTTTAACTTTAAATACAGACCCTCTAACCATACGGTGTCGAAGGCCTTCTCCAAGTCAACCAGACAAGGACGCCTACAACTTTATATCAGGTTTTGTTTAAATATGGTGCAAAGATTTTTCTAACCCTTTCGTGAACCCATTGCTTTACCCTACGTTTGTCCAAACTCTTCTTGGATATTGGTCGCAGGTTTTGTCTCCATATAAGGATATGCATACACATATCAAGAATTGAAAGCATCTAATCTTCGCTTTACAATGCAATAGATTACTTGGGACATTAATTTGATCTTACCCCATTATTGTGATCGCCTTTATCTGTTAAACCTCAACTTTCTATAGGAACTTAGACAAATTTTCTAAAATACTTTTCATACATCGGCTTCCATCTGGTTCAGTTGACCGCTCCTCTCTCTAAAACACTATTTCTTTTAACACTTACAGCAGTAACCTGGTAAACGTTCTTATGGCCTCAACGGACCTATGCTCCGGTTGTTGGCCAATTCAGACCGAAACTCATTTTATTTTAACATCAGTTGCCTCGTGACGCCTACAATTGTCCTTTCAATCCTTCACCTTGTGAACGTCGTATAAGGCGCTTTCCTGAATTGATGGACTTGATTTATAAAACTACATCAATTTTTAAGTACATAAAAGTAACGGTTTCTAAGAACACACCTAATTAGTTTTATCATAATCTTTTATAAAGTTTTTTTTTAAGTATAGAATTAAAACCGAAAAACTTATAGTAGAAAGCTTTTCATAATTAACTTCACTTTCTAAACAATTTTTAGCGGTTTGACTGTTCACATTCACATTCCCCACAAAAGAAGGATACAACCAGCTTCATCATCCATGGAGAGAAAATGAGTTTTAATGTTAAATCCTGGCACCTTTTGTGCATGATTTTACGAAACCTCTTCTATATCTGTCCGTTTGTCATCGTAGCGTAGCGTCCCTCGCACATTCCACCTTCGTCCTTCTATCACCATCAGTACCACCACCACCAACATCGTACTACGGTAGCTGCCGTATAGTTCGTAGTACGTTGTTTATCCGTTACCCTGCGCTTGGATAGTTTTACATGATTCAAAATAATTATTTCATCGATGATGTTTTTGTGTGTGGCACCATGTGAACAACTACTCATGTCTCTTGTGACATTTTGTTTAGGTTAAAAAATTTTCAAAAAGGACTAAAACTACTACACATCACTGCGCTTGTTTAAACCACCCTCAACCCTACCCAACGCGCCCCCTCCACCACTTTCAAACACAAAAATTCATTTATTTTCATCTGAATGTAAGAGAGGTCCTGAAAACAGGAACAGGAAGTAGGGAAAATAATACCATACCTCCATGTGTGGGTGTGTGTTTGTGACCATATAGAAAGTTCGATGGTCGAAATAATTCATGTTTCAGGAGCGAGGCAGGACATTGTAACATCAGAACGATTGAGAACATTAGAAACGCTTTAGGGTAAAGTGATTTTCGGGTTTTGATGAGGGTTGTGTTTTTGGTTATTATAGAATCATCATTGTAACTTTATGTTGTAGCTGTGTGTGTAATGTAACTACATCTCAACTATATGAAGGATGAGATTCGTTAAAAAATTGACATAGTGATGGTGAAGTTTAATATTTTTTTTGTTGTTGCTGTTTTCATTTTGTCCGTATGAATATATTTTCATAAAATGTTCATCATGTTCTTTCTCCTGTTCGAGTTGTATCCTTGTTGTTGATTTGATTGACAAAAAGACAAGTTAAGCTGGATGGAGTTGATGGATGCTTGAGAAGATATAATAACAACTCTACCCTGCATCCTTAGGATAATAATATTTTTTTTTGTATTATTGATTTACGCAAGGGAATATTTTTAAAAAGTAAGTTTTTTTAGCGAAGTGGGTATATAACAGTTACCCAGGGGATTTGAAGTACGAGTATACAATAAGAGGTTCATATTTCCAAATGATTCGCAATGTAAAGGCTGTTTTCTTCGAAATTGTGCTTTTGATAGATCTCTCCTATAAGTAATCAGTAATTGGTCTTTAATTGAGTTATTTGATGATTTTTGATGAAATATGATTTTCGTAGAAAATAATTAAGCAAGTTCGAAGCAGAAGTTTATTGGTTTGGAAGTTGATGAAAGTAAAGTATATAACGAACTAAGGATTAATTAAGTTTCAAGTAATTAATTGATCATTATTCTCAATAAAAGAATCAATAGATTGTAAGAAATAAATCCAAAACTATACAAAGACTTTAATTTTATAATAATGTCTATTAATGAATTTATTTGAGGGGATTTGATGTCAAATTTGGCTTGGCAAAAAAAAAAGTTTTATACCGCCGTTGTTTTATATAATGGGGGACTTTGTGGACTTTAAGTCCATTAAAAAACTTTAGCCGATATTGAAAAATAATCAACTGATTTTAATTCTGTACAAAAAATTATTCCTCGAATAAATATGTTCTTCAGAACTGTTGAAATTGGAATATTTTTAAAGACGGTATTTATGAAAAAGTTTTAAATTTTCATCTGCAAAAAAGCCGTTTCAGTTCCAAAAGTTGATGGGTCTATAGAAAACGCCAATCAATACATTTTTAAAGTTGTCAGGCCTAATTTTCAATAAAAGGCGGAAAAAGAAAAACATTTTAAAGTTAATTTTAAGATCAATTTTGAAGTTGTTAGGTATTTTGGTATTTTGGCGTGATAAACAATTTTGAATAGAAAATCGAATGAATTTTGAGAAATTTTGGCATTTAATTTAAGAAACCTATTTAAGTCGTATGTATACATACAAAATACTCCTCGAAACAAGGATTATTTTGAGATAGATGGAAACATTCTTTGATAACTCCTTTGCATAAATCTGGATCTAAAGCATCTGTGGAAAATTATAGACCTATTACTAAGCTTCAGCTAATCCCAAACTATTTGAAGCAATTGTTAAAATTAAATTTTATAGTTTAGTTCAAAACCATATTTCCCTGCATCAGCACGGCCTTGTGAGTGGTATGTCTACTGCAAAAAATTTAGCAATTTTTACGAATTACTGTCTGGATTGTTTAGTAAATCGTACTCAAGTGAATGTGGTATCCACACCGATTTTAATAAAGCGTTTGATCGGGTACAACATAATGTTGTCATGAAAAACTTGAGTTGTTTGGCTATTAATCGAATCTCCTAAAATAGCTCAGAAGCTATTTGTTTGGACGAAGACAATATGTTAGAATTGGTGATGTTTTTTTCAAATGAAATACATAATTTGTTCCGGTGTACCACAAGGTAGTCATCTTGGTCCACTCCTTTTCATTTTATTTATTATGGATACACCGAATTGTATTAAAAGTTCTAGATATCTTATATATGTTGATGATCTCAAAATTTTTAGTTCTGTAAGTTCTTTATCAGATGTTAGTAAAATTCAATTGTATATTAATAATATTACTAAGAACTTTTAAGTCATTCGAAGATCCTTATACTTTAAAAACTCTTTTTGTATCACATGTAAGTGCCCATGTCGTGGAGACAGGTCAAAGTAGTTTTTATCCCGATAGTGGGTAGGTGAGGTCACGAATCGGCGAAATATTTCAGACCAATAAGCTTAACATCTTTTGTGCTTAAAACCTTGAAGCGCATTCTTGATTAAAATATTAGAGAAATCCTAATTGGACGACCTTTCGACGACCTCTCAGCATGCTTATCTTAAGGACAAATCTACGGAGACTGCCCTCCATGAGGTAGTGCGTACTGTAGAACAAACAATCCATTATAAAGAATTTACTCTTGCCACCTTCCTAGACATAGAAGATGCTTTTAACAACGTCCTTACAGAATTCATAGAAGAATCGCTCGTTAAGTTCGGTGTAGAAGACTTCATTCGAGAATGGATTATTTCCATGCTCAGTGGTAGGAAGATTCGAGCCTCTCTAGGCAATACAATCGCAACAAAACACGTGAGTAGGGGAACACCACATGGTGGTGTTCTTTCGCCTCTTCTATGGCTTCTGGTCATGGGTAGCCTATCATTGTCTACCAGTGCAAATAATTGGGAGTTATACTCGACCCTTAACTAAACTGGAAACTAAATATTGAAGTACGGGTTAGAAGGCCTGTGTTGCCTTCTACGCCTAAAGCAAAACCTTCGCCAAAAAGTGGGGACTTCAGTCGAAGATGATTTTAAGGACGTACACAGCCATAGTACGCCCAATTTTAACATATGGTTCGATTAAGTGGTGTCCTGCTCTTAGCACAGCCTATAACATTAATAAGCTAAAGAAGGTTCAGAGAACAGCTTGCGTGGGCACCACAGGGGCCAGGCGTACTTGCCCAACGGACGCCTTGAACGTTATTTTGGATCTTCAAGCAATCGAACTTTTTATTAAATACATAGTTTCCTGCAGCGCTATTAGTCTGAAGGAATCAAATAGCTGGTAGTCAAAACCTTATGGTCACAGCAACACTACGAAATTGATTCCCTCAGATATTATCTCGGTAGACACTGACTACTGCACTCCTACTTTGAACCTAAGTAAGGGTTTTAAGGTTATTTTACCATCGAGAGAAGATTGGGAGGATGACATCATGTCAATAGGTTCGACACAATGATCTTTACTGACGGCTCAAAGATGGAGTTCGGAGTTGGTTCTGGGATCTTTCCTGAGTCCCTAAATGTAGCCAAATCAATTAGGCTTCCTGACATTGCTAGCATTTTTTAGGCTAAACTGCTGGCAATAAGGGAGGCATGTAAGATACTTAAACAAAACCCAAACCAAAACCGTAATGTGGCTATCTTTACAGACAGTCAGGCAGCTGTCAAAGCCATTAACTCGGCCATATCCTCAACTAAATTGGTCCAGCAATGTCGCGATGAGCTTGCGAACCTGAATATTAACCTCGGTGTCACCCTGATATGGGTTCCGGGCCATAGTGGTATCGTGGGAAATGAACGGGCTGACGAGCTAGCCAGGCAAGGATCCGCCCTTCATAGCTCACTTGCGGAAATGGTTAACATTCCTCTTGGTGCTATGAAGGGTAAAATCTTTTCTATCTACCAAACTGAATCAAACCGAAGGTGGAGCAATTTACCCAACTGCATTATATCTAGGAAGATATGGTCCACCTATAACAAAACCCGTACAAACGATCTTCTATGCAGGCCAAAGCAAGACATAGCCAGGATTGTTGCAGTTTGTACCGGACATTGGCCTATAGGAATTCATGCAGAGAAGTTGGGTATCTCTTACAACACCTTTTGCCGTAGCTGTAGTGACCAAAGAGAAAGTGAAACGATAATTCATTTATTACCTCTGCAAATGTCCTGCTTTGGCAAACACCAGAGTGAAATGGTTTGGAAAAGCATTCTTTCAAGAACTCGATGAGCTATCTGAGACAAAGATTAGAGACCTAATTTTTTTTTTCAATGCAACAAAATGGGTCTAACATAATCGCTATGAAGCTTCTCTATCAATCTATCCCTTTCAATCAAAGGTCAAACGAGTTTTTGGTATCAAAACGGCGCACTACAGCGCTAATTGGATCTCAGGCTAGGTTGCCTTGAGATCGCCATTTCTACCTACCTACCTATCTCTTGTAAGACCTTTACTTGAAAATTGTTCCATAATATGGAATCCCTTTGCACAATCAAGTATTTTAGGGATTGAAAAGGTTTAGAAGAGATTTACAAAATTTGGTTTACGAAAGCCTTATAATTATTCAAATATGCCACCTTATGAGACCAGACGAGCTTAAATTGACTTTAAACCTTTAGTGTCTAGAAGAAAATTGTATTCAGTTTTCTTTGCTTACGATGTGCTCAACTCGAACATGTTTCTTTTCATAGCACATATCATACTAAACATAATCCAATAAATGCTTCTTGTATTGCTTTTAACTAATTTGAGTTTGTAATTGATTTTAATAAAAATAGATTAGATATAGATGTATTGAATTTGTTGTAATACCATGTTTTTACCACTGTCAATTTGTAAATATAATGTTTTATTTTAATATAGTCTCCATAAAGTATTGTAACTTGAAAGACGAATAAATATAAATTAATAAATATACAAACAAATTCTAGAAGTTTGAGCAAATGATCAAGGGTACACTTACTTGAGCTCAATTTCAAACGCCTTTTAAATTAAAGATAATCTTTTTTCAACCGTTTTTCATGAATTTGGATTCTCCATTTTTCAATAACATTTTAATATTCAAAACTTCAAGACTAATGTTTACTGATATATTGTCTTGAGTTCTTCCTTAAAGTTAAGTTGGTTTGATTTTTTTTTTCAATTTAAAATTATTATTATGACTTCTATTTCAACCTGTTAATAGGTTAAGAAAAAGTAAAACCAATTTTTTTAGAATATGATTTAAGAATGTTCGTCACATCCTATCCATGACAATTAAGTGCAGTGTTTGTTTTTTATATAAAAACTATTTTACTTTACCCAGAAACTTCATGCATTGTAAAGATTTTTGACATTAAAAAGAATGGAATTCTAGCGGTTTAAACATTTGAAATATAATATTAGAAAAATTACAAAAATTATCTTGTAAAAGAATTTTTAACTTTTCTTACAGTGACAATTAAATTTTCCAAAAAAAAATTAAAAATATACATTTCTAATTAAAACATACAAATCAAAGCAAAATTATCAATTAAATATTTTCTTTTGTTTCTTACAGAACACTAAACTACGGAAATGACGTTTGATCCTGCTATGGAGTTGTTTGGCAATGACAGACACATTCCAGCGTGGATATGTGGAATTTAATAAAAATGACGTTATTAGTTTTTGTTTCAAAACTTTTAATTAAAAACAAATAAAAAAAATACAACTGTCTAGCTTTGTTTTAATGGTTAGGAACACAATATGTATATTAGTTGCATTAAAATCAAAACAATATGTGTAATACAATCAAATTTGGAAATACATGTATTTAAAAAAGTTTGGAAAAATTTTGGAAAACAAAAATTAATTTTCTATGTTTCTAAAAAGTGGATCAGATTGTTGTGAAAATTGCTAGTAATATTCTCCTAAGTCCCAACAAACCCCTCATGAAGAGAGTAGAAAAGAATAACAAATTTGGGTTCAATACAATCTTATACAAATGTAGTTACTCTCCAATGTTCTTGTATATTTGTTCATCTATCCAAACGAGGTCTTTATCAGGAATAACCTTCATCCCTTCTGTTCATCGTCAACCAAAACATAAATATTTAAAAAATAAAATAAAATTGATGATCTGCACCAGGCGATCATGCTGCGTAGTAGTTATTCTTTTTACTTATCAGTCATTAAAAGAACAACAACGTGTAAGTACGTCACGATCATTAACACTACTAAAGGATCAACCACACCCACTCTTCTCAATTTTTTTAAGTATTGGTTACATTAGTATTTTGTAAGAGAGACAAATAAAAATACTGTTCTTGTTCCAAAAAAAAGGAGAAAACTAAGCAAAGCAAAAAAAGTTTGCTTTCTTCGGCGTATGATTGCCTGGTGCCTTAAATTGAATTGTTTTCTACCCGAAGAAGAATAAAAAATAATGAAAAATATAGTCAGCCAAATAAACTAAATTTTAAATGTGCTACACTATAGTTCTCTTGAGTACCAAGTCTTTTTAGTTCTCTTCACATTGTTAATACAGAAAGAGTATCAATAGTGAAAGAGATTAAGAGAGATAAAAGTGTTGTACCATTAAGTAGAATTGACCAGGGATGTCAGCTCTAGAAAAGAGAAACTGCAAAATAAGTAATACATTAATCGCCTAATTCAGACTTTTTAGAAAATAACCAAGTTCAAAGATCAAACAAAGCCACAACTGAGCTTCAATAAAAGTCAGAGTATAGTTCAGCTAAACGTTTTATATGAACAAGCTTGAATATTATAAAACTATATGTAAAAAACAACACAACAAATAAATAGAACGTAGCAAAAGGATCCATTTCGATTCATTATTTTTTAAAGTTGCATTACTTTTGAGTTACCAGTCAACCATGCTGTCTAGGAAGGTTAACGTATTTTGTTGGTTTGATTTGTATATATTTCGCTATAAATATGGTTTCAGTTATTCTCTTCTCTTCTCTTCTTATTTTCCTTAATACACAAGAAGTTTACATTTGTATTTAAAGGTACATAACTAATACTTAAGGAAATTCAGAAGAGTGGGAGAGGTAAATTCTAAAGAAGTGTTGGATGTTTGTGTTTACAATGAGAGTAGTGATGAGTTATGTAATGTAGAACTAAAAAAAAAGATTAACTGTTATGCAATATGATCGCCTGGTGCAGAGCATGAAATATCGAGATATTAGTTTTGCATATGCGAGAAGAGGGGGAGGGAGTTTTTTTTGACAATATTTATAGCAAAGTGAAAAAAAATACAAACAAATCATTTATGTAATAGAAAATGACCTCTCTTAAACAAGTACTAAGAATATTAAGGAGTATCAGAAGGAAAAACAGTGCCACCGATACAGGAAAGTTAATTTACGTTTTGGTCGAATAGTAGTAAGTTTATTATATACTTCTTCTAAATAAAGGAAGTGTTGGTTAGCAAACTGAACGGATTACTCGTTTAAAGTAAAACTATTAAGTTCGATATTTTAAAAGATTTGCTCCTAGCATGGTAAGACTTTTTATTTGAGTATGTCAAAATCGCACTCCTTGAATTCTCTTAGGTTAAGTAAGCAAAAGGCAAGAAAAGTCAAAACAGCTAAAATTATATTCAAAGGAAATGCAAAAAAAAATACCTACATATTTTGCATTACGATTTTGGAGACAGTTTTTTTCGGTATTCCAAAAAGTTTTCGATAACGATGGAATTACTTAATCAATAATTGTCTTCAAGTTATGGCCTTCAAATATAACTTTTATCTTCTATTTTAGAAATCAAACTTAAATCGAGTTTTGACTTTACTAACTGTATTGAACACTATTACCTTTAAGCTTATATGCATCAAAAAAATGTTTTTGTAAAAATACACCCTCATTAGTGTCTACAGAAATTGCAAACATTGCAATTCAACAAATACATGTATGTTTTAACACGAACTATTGAAAAACCAAGTTATATTTAAAGAGAATTGGAAAAAAATGTTCAGCTAAGGCAATTTGTGAAAAATATAGTTTTATTATTGATGAGCCACAACTCATAGAAGGATAGGGACAATTTTTGGCTAGAGCTTAATTTTTACTAAGGCTACAAAAATTAAAGAGTACACAGTTTAAAGAAAAAAACAATCGTTTGCAAGTTACTGAATCAAAAATATCTAACATTTTTTGAACATATCACATATTATTTTTTGCATGAAATTCAATCATTTTATTAAAGTATTTAATACCAATATTTTTACAAATATTTGTTTGTTTTGGTTTCACATCAGTTTTTTTGTAACATTTTCGTTATAAGAAATTTTAACTATAGGTAATTTATATAAAAATCGAGCTCGTACTGTACTTAACTTTGCTATTTCGTACTTTTTTTTGCAAAAAGACATGCTTGTATTTTATTTCTCTTGCATTACAAATACAGACAAATGTTGGGTAGGGAGAGGGGACGTAGTTAATCTTACAGAAGTGTTGACGATCGTGTTTATATACAACTAAAATTCCATTGCATGCGTATTGCTTACATTTATTTAGTTTCCTTTGGAAGTATTGATGAGCAGTACAGAATGCAGGCGTAAAAACAAAACGCAAAAGAAATACCTTCTCTTTAGCATGATCACCTGGTGTGAGGCATCAAATAAAATTCTATGCAAAAAATGGTAAATAGCAAAACGAATGCGGTGGGGAAGTACTTTTTTTAGGATTCGTGATACCTTAAGCAAATGATCTCCTTAACTTTCTTTCTTTCTTGATGCAGTAGTAGTAAGGATGTTTAAGGGGGATGCGTTCGGTAGTTATGCAAAATGAATGCAAATCTTAAAACATTGGAGAAAATAATAAATAACAAACTAAATTAGGTGGCGCAACCATCACGCCAAGGATGCTACTTTAAAACATTAAGAAATTTAAAAATTATTAATTCCACAAATCAGTGCTGGAATTAAGGAAGCATTAATTTGTGTTTCAAAATTTTGAAGTTACAATATTATGACACACAATGTTTGGTTCATGCAACTTTTTCTATTAAGTAGGTACTCGAAATTAAAAGTTTTTAGAAATTCAGAATTTAAGATATGCACAGAGTTCGTAAAACAGTGTTTCAACTCAAACCCTAAAAATACGTCTACCTTTATCAGAATCTTCCTAAAACCACAGTATTAACACTTTTCTAATATCTGCAAGCTTGTAAACATAATAGTAAAAGTCCCTTTTTTTAATAACCTTATAATCTTACTTTTCCCCGTGAGAGTCAGAAACCTCCGTACGTATCCCTCCGAAACCAATTTTTTACTTTGTTGTTCTTGAAGTGTCGGTAAAACATCAAACCATAAATATTAAATTAAATGTAATCATCTGCACCAGGCGATCATGCTTCGTAGTAGCTATTTTTTCTTCTTTTTGCTTATCTTTTATTAGGGGAACAGCAAAAAATGAACACGTCACGATCATTAACAGTACCAAAGAATCACCAACTCTACTCAATTTCTGTCAGCATTGGTTACGTTGGTATTTTTTAAGCAATATATATAACAAATATATACGGTTCTTGTAGCAAAATGAAGAAAGGAGAAGACAAAGCAAACCAACAAAAAAATAAGTTTATCATCTTTGGTGCATGGTAATTGACCAGGGATATCAACTATAGAATAGAGGGACACCCCTAGGCCCTAAGTAGCATTGACCAGGGATGTCAGCTCTAGAAAAGAGAATTTGATATATAAGTAAAACATCAATTTCCTAAATTAAAAATGTTAAATTTAAATTTTAAATTTTAATTAACTAAGTTCAATAACCGAGTCAGAGGAGAGTTGAGGAAAGTGTTATAATTTTACTAGTTTGAAAATAATAAAACAAAAAATAGTACGTAGTAAAAGGATGTGATCCGTTTCGATTCATAATTGTAAAAAAATTCACATTAACTTTAGATACCAGGCGACCATGCTGTCGAGGAAGGTTATTTTATTTTTTGGGTTGCTTCGCATTTCACTACAAATATGGTTTCAGTTATCCTCTTTTCTTAAGACAGGATATTTTATATTGTAAGGTAACTAATAATGAAGGAAATTGATAAGAGTTGAAGTGGTAAATTCTAAAGTAGTGTTCGATGTTTGTGTTCTATGTGAAAGTAGTGATGAGTTATGTAATGGAGACCTAAAAACAAAAAGAGTACCTGTTATGCAGTACGACTGCCTTGTGTGGATTATCAAATGTTGATGTAAAATGCTTGTTTTTGTATTGAACTAGGTTTGGAAAATAGTCATCATCATCAAATTTCTTACGTAAAAAGTCAAAAAATTACACCATTGACTTTAGGTAATGACTTTTAGAAATGAGTGTAAGTTTTTATTTTAAAAGTCAAATTACGAGTTTTAACTTTTAGTTAGTTAACTTTGACTTTACTTAATGCATTCACTAAAAGACTTTAGTCCTTACATTTCTGTTAATGTACACCTGGTCTGGTATGTCGTGAACAAATTCACTGTTCTTATAATAATAAGCGTACAGAAATGACGTTTGGGTTTATTTGAATGTAGTGTCATATTTAAGAAGCATTAAAAAATTGTCCATACAAAAAATCAACTGATTTTTTGAGAGAACTAGAATTAGAATTAGAAAAATGATTTTGATGTAAAGACATTTTGTGAAAATATTATTTTATAGTTGATAAGCCATAGAATATTAAAGGGAGCATTTTACTTATTTGAGAAAAAAAATATTGTATGTGTATTGCATATTAATTATTTTGTAAAAATTTCGATCATCTTGTTTTAGTGTCTAAAAAATATGTTCACAAATATTTGTTGTTTTAACAATGTATAATTTGTATCAAAAATCATACAACCCAGTAAGTTTGTAGATCTAGTTGGTACAGTATTTGGCTTGGATGTTTCTTATTTTCTCTTGCTACAAAAATGAGCTACATGTTTGGATTTTTTTTCCTACATTACTAATTAAACGAAAAATGAGGAGGGTAGGCGTGGTTAATCCTATAGAAGTGTTAATGATTGTGATTGTCGCAATACATGCGTATTTTTTATATTTATTTTATTTTCTTTGAAAATATTGATATAAATACAGAAACATTATCAATACTGAAAGAAATTGAGAGAAATATTATTATTTATTATTTTAACATTATGTAGAATTGGCCAGGGATGTTTACTAAAGAAATAAGGGATTGAAAAATAAGTAAAATATTAATGGTATAATTTAAAAATAATTATTGATAATAAGTTTACTACTAAAAGCTTTCTGCTTTCTGAAATTCTGAAGTGTATAATTTTAAAAATCAAAATCATGAGCCACAAATTCTCATTTTTAGTTTCAAGCTTTATATTATTCAAGTATGCAGACTTAGAGGTGAGTTCGTCAAAGTGCTTTTATTCCCCTTATCTTAAGAATATATTATTTTCTAGCTGCAGCAGAAACATAAAGGATACAACAAAAACAAATATATATATAAGAATAAAAAGATCTTATAGTAAATCACCGGGTTGGGCAGTAACTTCGTAACGGGGCCATAAGGCACCATGATGGCCTGGTATCTCAAGTCAGAAGAACTTACAAATTTTGCATTCTCATACAAGTTAACTAATATCAAATGAAATTGAGGACAGTGAGTGTGATTTATCCTAAAATAGTAATGGTTACACCAATATTTGTTTGTAGCCTCTATGAAAGAAGTGATACTTACTTTTTGATAAAATAGTAGTATTTTTTTTTGTCAGGGCGCTTTTAAAAAAAGAACAGTTTGTTAGCAAAATAAAGAAAGTACTCTTTTGAGTGAAAATTTTCACATATACAAATTTTTGTACCAAGCATGGTAATATTTGTAGATTGATGTGGTATTTGAGTATGTCACACTCACGATCCTTAATTTATCGTAAGAGAAATACAAAAATAAAATCGTAAAAAATTAAACTATTTTTGAACAAAATGTAAAAACAAAAATTAAGCACATCTCTTAATTTTTTTTTATAATTATGATTTATATTTCAAGAATTTTTTTAAAAGTTTTCGATAACGAAGTAATTTAACGTGAAAGCAATTCATTTAAGTCAAAAGCTTGCCAACTTTTAAAATTGAGCCACATTAAAAATTGACTTTTAAATAATCTTAATAACTTTATAAAGTCAAAAAGCTTTAATGCAAAATGACTAGGTCAATTAACTTACAATTTGTGTGTCTGAAAAAAATTCCTTGTAAATACAATTTAATTTCATTAAAGTCTCTACGGAAATTCTTTAGAGGACGGATGGTTCAAGAAATATTAAAAAATTGTCTGAGTATTTAAAAAATAAGGGATATTTGTGTACAATATGAATAAAGTTTTATGTAATTTAATTTTTGTTAAGCAACATAAAATTAAAAGGAACCATTTTTAGTTATTTTGTGGTTAAGACTGAATTTGGAGTTAAGCTTAACAAAACCGAAATAGGGGAAAGTCTAAATAAAAAAAACATAACCATTAAACCCCTCAATATCTAACTTGTTTAAGAAACAAAATTTGTATGTATCACATATTAATTTTTGTATAAATGTCGATCATTTCGTTTAAGTATTTAATAAAAACATAGTCACAAATATTTTTTTTTTAATACTGTGCAATTTGTATAAAAAAAAATTTAACCCAGTAAGTTCGTAAAACTCGTTCGTACTGTATTTTTTGACTTTGCTATTTCTTATTTTCTTTTGCATCAAAGAGAAAGAAATTGAGAAGTGTGGGAATGGTGAGTCCTACAGTAGTGTTGACGATCGTGATTGTATGAATGGATTTACGAGTAAAAAAAAAGCTTACACTGCATGCGTATTGCTTACATTTATTTTGTTTTCTTTGAAAGTATTGATGATCTTTATACAATGCAGGCTCAAAAACACAAACGAAAAAGTATACCTGCTACTTTGCATGATCACCTGGTGTGAGGTATCAAACAAAATTTATTAAAAAAATGGTAAATAGCAGAATGCCGAAGGGAAGTACTTTTTTTAGGAATCGTGATCCCTAGAACTCTCTTAAACTTACTTTCTTTTTTGATGCAGTAGAAGAAGGGATGCTTAAGGAGGATGCGCTCGGTATCGTTATCGGTATTGTATTTTGCAACATGAATGCACGTCTTGAAACAATGCAGAAAATAATATATACTTTGAATAGTGAAAAAATAAAAAAAAAAACAATTAAATTAGGTAGGGTGGTGCAACCATCACGCCAAGGATACTAATTTGAAATATTGAGAAATGTAGAAACTAGTAATTCCACAAATCGGTGTTAGATTTACAGATTGTTAAAATTCATATTATTGTAAGATTAACTTTTAAAGGATCCAGTAATTTTTTGGTACATAATATGAAGTTACATTATTATGACACAAAATGTTTGGTTTATTCTATTAAATATTCTTAATTAAAGTGTTTTTGAAATTCAAAATTTAAGATATGCACAGAATTTGAAAAATAGTGTTTCACCTCACTCCCTAAAAATACGTTTACCTTCACCAGAATTTTGATAAAACCATCGTGATCGTGAGCTTGTGAACATAATATAAAAAGACCCCAATTTTTTGTTAAATTATCTTTTAATCTTATTTTTCCCCGTCAGAGTCAGAAACAAAAAAAAAACTTTTTTAACAAACACTCAATTTGAATTCATAAATCCTTCATACATATCCCTTCGAAACAAATTTTTTACTTTTTTGTGTTTGAAGGGACGGTAAAAGATGTGTTTTTAGGGAAAAAATATTTTCATATTTTCATTAATTTTTTATTTTTGTTTCTTGCAGATTTCCAAATTACTGAAATGATTAAAATTATAGTTCCACTCATGTAGACGCAAATGAGAAAAGACTTCTCCTAAGTCAATGATCTCTAGCTCTTATTTTAAATAGAATATTACAATTTTTTTATCAGACAATCATGCTTTCATTTTGAATCTCCTGTAATTAAATTTTCCCTATTATTTTGTATTCTTCATGCAAAGTAAATATATTTTCATAAGTCCAAACGAGATCACGATTTAATTTAAACGTAATCATCTGCACCAGGGGATCATGCTTTTTAGTAGCTATTCTTTCCTCTCTTTGCTTATCACTTATGAAGGGAACAACAAAAAGTAAACACGTCACGACCATTAACACTACCAAAGGTTCAACCACACCAACTCTACTCAATTTCTGTCAGTATTGGTTACGTTGGTAGTTTTCAAGATATATGTATTACAAATACATTTATACGGTGCTTGTCGCAAAAGGAAGAGAGGAGAAAACAAAGAAAACCAACAAAAACAGAGTTTACCTTCTTTGATGCATTGTAATTGACCAGTGATGTCATCTTTGGAACATATGGACTTACAAATAAATATAATTTTAATCACCAAATTTAAATATTTTACAAAATAATCAAGCACATAGTTCAAAAATTAAACAAAACTACAAAACTTATATGTTGTTTTAAATCAAAAATGCTGAAACAGGGAAGATTGCAAGTACGTTTTTTGTTTTAAAAAGTTTGTACATAAAACTATATGAACTTTGACAAACAAAAATCGAACGAAGCAAAAGGATCGGATCCGATATTTCTTTTTACTCCTTTTTTTCAAATCATAGTTTAAAAAACCACATTAATACCTCTAGTACCAGGTGACCATGCTCTAAAATAAGGTCACCTTTTTTTGGTTTGCTTTGCAATTATCTATAAATATGTATTCAATCGTTAAATTCTCCTTCTATTTAACTTTAGCAACAACAAATTAAGTAATTTTATTTTGTCTTCTAAAAGTTAACTAATAATGAAAGAAATTTAGATGAGTAGGTGTGATTTATCCTAAGGTAGTATTGGTTGAACATACAAGCCAATCTTTGGCTGTGTTCTCCTTGAAAGTAGTGATGAGTTGTGTAATGCATATGTTAAAAAAGAGAAGCTGTTATAAATTATGATCACCTGGTGCGAATCAAATATTGACATATCATATTTGGAATAAAAATGCCCTCTTTGGAGCAGAAAATTGAACAACAGTGCTGCCGATAAAAAAAGTAGATGTTGTACTTCTTGATTGAATAGTAGTAGGTTTTTCTGCAGGGTGATTCTAAATGCAGTAACCATTTGTTAGCTAAATGAATGGAGTACTCGGCTAAGTGAAAATTATCACAATATACAAATATTTATACCAATCATGGTTGAATTTACCTAAAGCTGGTAAATGCTCCCAAGTCAATCCTAAAGATCTACGACCTATAAGTCTATCATCATTCCCTCTTAAGACCCTGGAAAGATTGATTGATATCCATTTAAGCGCACGTATCGTTACAAGACTTGTGTCTTCGTCTCAACATGTCTACTGTAAAAGTACTCGTAAATCGGTGGAAACAGAGTTACACACTTTAGTACGCACCATCGAATATTCCCTATATCATAAAGAGTTCAATATGGTTGCTTTCCTTGACATCGAAGGGGCCTTTAAAAACGTGGACACATCTGCAATCACATCAGCACTGACATCTCTAAATATAGAGAGTTCGCTTCGGGAGTTAATTCATTTAATGCTTACTAGCAGAATAATTAACTCAAAACTGGGCAACTCTTCTAGTAGACGATTCGTTAGTAGAGGGACACCGCAAGGTGGTGTTCTATCCCCTCTCCTCTGGAATCTAGTGGTAAATGAAATCCTAACTAGTGTGGATGCGGAGGGTTTCAGAGTGATAGCCTATGCGGACGACGTTGCTATAGCAGTTTCAGGAAAGCATCTTAATATCCAAAAAAAACTCTTACAAAATGCCTTATACAGACTAATACTTTGGGCTGATCGGTGTGGACTAGGTGTTATCCCACACAAAACCGATTTGGTCTTATTTTCGAGGACATACAAAATTCCATTTGTCAACCCTCCTTATATTAAATGAATCCAATTAAAATTCTCAGACGAGGCTAAATACCTAGGTCTTGTTTTAGACAAAAAACTAAATTGGAGACGCGACGTACAGGAAAGAGTCAAAAAAGCTACTGTAGCTATCTTTTCTTGCAAAAAAGCTATTGGTAATAAATAGGGTTTGCAACCCAGAATCACGCATTGGCTATACACATCAGTAATCAGACCGATTTTAACGTACGGTGTGGCAGTATGGTGGACTGCTTTAGAGAAAGGTATAAACAGGGATAAGTTAAATAAAGTCCAACGTTCAGCCTGCCTATGTATAAGCGGATCGCTTCGCACGATCCCGTCTGCGGCACTGGACACCTTGTTCTACGTTACACCTCTTGACAAATTTAGCAAACAAATAGCTGCAAGCTCTGCTATTCGCTTTAATGCTTCGTCGCAACAACAACACTGGCCACTCCGTAATTCTAAGGTCCTTAGAATCAATTCCAAAGCACACAGACTACACCATCCCTCAACTACAATTCGACAGAAACTTCCAGATCTTTTTGGGAGGATAGGACATTCTTGGAGGATGAGTCAATCCATTTTTACACAGATGGGTCAAAAACCAAAGAAGGGGTTGGTGGAGGTGTGTACTCTGAACGACTGAAATTAAGTCTATCATTCCGCCATCCCAATGATTGTAGCGTGTTCCAGGCGAAACTAAGGAAGTCTTGCCTTGGCTCAAAGAAAACGTGATATCAACATCTGATATCCTTATTTTCTCTGACAGCCAGGCCGCTATCAAATCTCTGAACTCTGTCTCTACAAACAGTCCATAACTGCCGATCATCTCTAATGGAGATGGCGCAACAGTTTAATATTCACCTTTGCTGCGTGCCGGGCCATAGAGACATTCCAGGTAACTGTAAGGCAGATGAACTCGCCAGGAACGGTACAATACAGCCCATCTTACCACGTTTGGCAAGTACTGGCATACCAATCGCTACTTGTAAACTGTTGCTAATGCAAGACGCTGCGAGTAGGGCAGAAACCAAGTGGAAAAACATCACCACGTGCCAAGCCACACAAAACATCTGGCCAACACTGGATTTAAAACGTTCAAGGTGCATGCTCTCTCTAAGCATATCGCATATAAGCTCGATAATAGGTGTCATAACCGGACACTGTCTAATAGGAAAGCACGCCATGAGACTAGGTGCATTCTCAAATGACTTTTGCAGAAGCTGTATGGACGAAACGGTTCTTCATCTCCTCTGCACATGCACTGCTCTAGCTCGAAAACGCAAGAATTACCTAGGAGAATTCTTCTTTAACGATATAAACGATCTAAATCATATCGGTATAATCAGCCTCTCACGTTTCGTAAGGGAATCAAGCTGGTTCCAAAAAAAACTTTATTTAAATAAAATGCAAAAACAAAAAATATGTGCATATGATTTATGTTTTAAGAATTTTCTTAAACATTTCCGATAACGATTGAATTGGTATTATAATTCATCGACATAAAACTACTAACGTGACAGCAATTGATTCAAGTCATAAGACTACGTTCAAAGGACTTGGTAACTTTTAAAATTGGGTCACATTAAAAATTGACTTTCAAGTGATTTTAAGGACTTTATAAGGTCATGTCATGACTTTCAGCTTTTATTAACTTCCCATAGGAAGTTATTGTAATGGGTCCGATTTGTCAAAGTGAAAATTTTGATATTTCTCGACGTTTCAAGGTCTCTAGAGTCGAAATAAAAGATTTTTAGAAAGATGTCTGTGCGTGCGTGTGAACATACGTTTGTACGTCCGTACGTTCGCGACGTTTTTTTCGTCTTCCATAGCTCAAGAACCAGAAGAGATATCGACTTCAAATAAATTTTTTTTATACAGATAATAAGGCAGAAAGATGCAGAAAGGGCTTTCAAGAAAAGTACGGGGCGGTTTTTTTACCATAGCAGTTTGAAAAAAGGTGAAATTTGGTTAACACTAAATATCTTACGAACCAAAAACGCTAGAGACTTGAATTAAATTATATATAATATATTGTAACGTGATATCAAACAAGTATATTTTTTGAAAAAATTAAATTGAACGGTTTTTTTATAAATCAAAAAAACTGAAAAAAAAATTTGTCACCTCCAAAATTTTACGACTAAAATATGATTACATCTCCAAAACAATTTTTTGCAACGAAGAATAATGTTTTTGACATCTGATAAAATTTTGAGAAAAATCGAATTGACATTTTTTTTTATAACAAAAATAAAAATCTAAAAAAAAACATTACTCATTTTAATAAAAATTTAATATGGACTCTTTTCAAAAACTTGAAATTTAGTCTTCAAACTTATTTTAACTTATAAGGAATATTGTTTTTAACATTTTAAAAAATCTTGAGAAAAATCGAATTGACAGTTGGTAAAAATTGATTTTCGACTTAAATACCTTTTTAAAACTTTGAGATTTTGGCTTTAATTTACTTTTATCTTTCAAAAAATATTATTGTCAAGATTCAGTAACATTTTTTAAAAAATAGAATTGACAGTTTTTTTTACAAAAAATTAAAAAACGAAAAAAAAATAACGAAAGCTGGTAAGAAATGATTTTCAACTCAAATATCTTTTCAAAAATTTTATATAATAGCTTCTGACTAATGTTTACTTATAAGAAATATTGGTTTTAAACATTAGTACACATTTCGAGACAAATTGAATTGACAGTTTGTTTTACAAAAAAAACCTAAAAAAAAACGTATACAAGTTGGTAGAAATTGATTTTCGACTCATATATCTTTTAAAAAATTGTAGATATTAGCTTTAAACTACTTTTATCTTTCAAAAAATATTGTTGTTAACATTCTGTACAATTTTGAAAAAAATTTAATTGACAGTGTTTTGTACAAAAAATTAAAAGCCTAAAAAACATTAAACAAAAGTTGGTAAAAATTGATTTCGACTCAAATATCTTTTCAAAAATTTGAAATGTTGGCTTCAAACTTATTTTATTTCACAGAAATATTGTTTTCGATATTCATTAATTTCTATATAAAAATCCAACAGTCCGTTTTTTCATAAAAAATAAAATCTGCAAAAAATAGTACGCAAATTTGGTAAAAATTGATACGAGTACATATAGACAAACTTTTAAGCAGGACAAATCGACAGACGAGGTGGGAAGTTATCAGTGTGGGTCGCATCCCAGCCTCTTTTTTAAATGTCATATCACGAGTTTTAACTTTTAGTTAGTTGACTTTGACTTTACGGACTTGCAGTTACTAAAAAACCTTTGGATGGTTCAAGAAATATCGCAAAATGGTCTATTAAAATAATAAGTCATATTTTAACAGTATTAGACAAGTGTTTTTAAATAATTGTTAAGTCACATAAAATGAAAGTGGACCAGTGGACCAACTTGAGAAACTTTGTGGTTAGAGCTGAATTGTGAATTGGACTTCAAAAAACATTACCATTAAACACCTCAATAAATAACTTATTTTATACATTTAACATTATCATAAATATTTGTTTATTTAATACTGTACAATTTGTGTCAAAAATTTAACCCAGTAAGTTCGTAAATCTCGTTCGTACTGTAGTTGACTTTTTTTATTAATTCTTATTTTCTTTTGCAACAAAAAGTGAAGTTTTGTATTTTTTTTCTCCTACATTACTTGAACACACACACAAATTGAGAAATATGGGCGTGGTTAGTCCTGCAGTAGTGTTGACGATCGTGATTGTATGAATAGATTTAAAAATAAAGCTTACACCACATGCGTATTGCTTACATTTATGTTGTTTTTTGAAAGTATTGATGAACAATATAGAATGATGGCTTGAAAACAAAAGCCAAAGAGAATACCTGCTACTTACACTGATTGCCTGGTGTTAAGCATCAAACAAAAATTTGTTCCGATAAATTCTATTGGAAAGACGAATGTGGGGGTGTTAGTACATTTTTTTTTAAATCGTCACCAGTAAATGAAATGTTTAAAGGGGGGGTAGTTATGAAAAATAAATGCAAATCTCTAACTAGAGCAGAAATCAATACCAACTTTGTTTGGAGTCAGGGGAATATCAAAAGCATTTTTTAAATTGTCGGTAGAAACCCTTTAAAATTATGGTTATTTAAATTCATGTATTTTAAATTTTTAAATATGCTCAAAAATTTAATAAACTATTAATAACTTTGTAACAATCATAATATAACTATTCTTTTCCTGTAGATTTTTTGTTTTTGAAATATTGTTAAAAAAATTACTATACGTGGTCTTGTACAGGTTTCTGCAATAATTCTTCCATTTTGTTGTTACAAAAACAAACCAAAATCTGAAGCACAGCATCAAAACAACATTTTGCACCAGGCGATCATGCCGAAGAACATACTACTAAATACCTTCGTTTTCTCTTTGTTCGAATTTAAACAAAAAATTTATACATATATAAATGTAAATATTTTCTTCTTTTGAATGTTTTCACGATCTTCTTGTATTTGTTTTACACTTTTTGCATATACATAACCACGCCCTCCCTTTTAATCTTTTTTTATATTGGTTAAGTTTCACAAAAAATGTGTATACACCTACACATATTCGTTGAAGAAGTAAACTCGAAAAGGATCACCGATAAATAACTGGCAATATTTGTCACGGAAATCGAAAACAACAACAAAACTAATTATTAAATTTGCTACCTTCTTAGCATGATCGCCTGGTGCATAAAATCGAATTTGTTTTGTTTTTACTTCCAGATCGGTATCGGTTATCAATGAAAGAAATGTGAGTGACTCAGGGATTTATGTCAAGCACTTTTTAAAAACGCGAACAAATCGAATCTGTGAATCTTTTAGTTCTTTTGGTAATTATTTTAAAAGATTCAGGTCGAAAATGATTCCATACATTTTCTGCAGCCAATTAATGAAGGTAGGTCATATTCAAAATCTAAAAAGGCAAAACAAGACTTTTTATTTTACAAATTTAGGGCCAAAATTATTATGTAAATTATTACTGAAATAACCCTTGTATCAGAAATCACCTCTATTACTGGTTCCGCCCTTAATAACCCTTTTACATTTGAATATATTTGTTTTATTTGAAATCAAACTATTATAATTCAATTTCTATATAAAACAACAAACATAATAAATTGTTTTTTATTATATAATAGAAATTCAAATTTTTATTGCGTTTTATTGTTTTTCATGCGAATCTGAATTATAACATGCCTACATCACACTTAACTCACGCATTATACTTACATAATGTTGTACATGTGTATGTGGAGCATTATTTGATTTGTGTTTGTTTTTTGAAACTCACTAATCGTATCCTTCTATCATTTATCATTTACCCCTATGAACTTCCATCCCTCCCACACCATCAAGTCCTATTCGAAATATTTTAAGAAGAGTGTTAAGGAAAAAGATTTGGAAAGGATATCCATACAACATTTTCTTTTGTTTCGTAAATCGTTTATAATCATTCGAAAATAACCCTTCGTCAGACATGAATTTATTATATGTATTTCCGGTTCCCTTAACAATGTATGACATGGGCTTGGCATCACAAACAATAAAACGCACGACGAACGAAGGACGATAGACGGAGATATAAATGATGATTATAGAGGCTATGAATACATCGATTTTTTATGATGAATTATTTAAACTATAACACACACAGGCACACGTAACATATTGTTGTGTGTTTTTGTTTTTTCTAACGAATCACTATTGTTTCAAAATATGTAAAACATTATATTTTTTATATATTTGAAATGTGTACAGTTTGTGGTTATGTTATTGTTTTTTTATACGGAAGTAGATGTGCCTATAAGCAAAATTGTATATTATTGGGGTGTTAAATAAAACAAATACCTTTTTTAGTTTGTTTCTTTTTTTGAGGAAACCATTAGGCAAAATGTTCGTTATTGTTTATGAGTTTCTATCACACAATAGAATTCTATTGAATAGAAATCATGGAGTAGATTTTTTTTGTTTTTAAAGTGTTGTGATTAATAATTCAATAACACTGATGGCGCTTGGGGATGTGGGAATTTTCAAGTTTCCTGATTGTGGTTATCCGCATTTTATGTCCATTCATATTTTAATCTTCTTTTGTTTCCGGATATCTTATTGTTTTTATGAAAATGAGATAATTTTCAATTAACTTTTTTTAATGTCGAATCACATCATGGACAATGGATATACGAAAACAGTTTAGACTATTTGTTGGCAACCCTAAAAGAGTCCTTCTCTAAGTTCTCCATTTCTGTAAAATTAAATCAAAAATGATTAAAATTCTTGTCCATATTAATTTTCAATAAAACATTTTTATTTTATAGTTTTTTTTTTCATTTCATTTAATTTTTAAAATGTTTGTTTTAAGTTTATTTTATTTTACAATTAGCTTTGCTAGAATTTTATTATTTTTTGTCATGTTTTAGTTTTTAAATTTTAATACAACTTAATAATTAATAATATTTTGTTTTTATTTTAAATTCAATTGTTTTTCATTTTTCTAACATTTTACCTAGTTCTTGTTTTTTTTTTAATAATTTTTGTTTTTATTTATTTTTTTTTGTAACAAATATAATAAAGAACACAATTTATTACAGTAATTTGTTTTTATAATCAATATTTTGTTTTTTTTTTCAATAATTTTTTTTATATATATAGAATCATCTAATATTTAATTAACAAGTTATTTGTTTTCTGTTTTTTTTTTGTATTTTAATATTATTTACCTACATTAACTACAAATAATGCTGCTTCATCATTTTTTACGTTCATTTTAAATAGATACTACATAATTTTTATTACACTTAAGTTTTTATTTTATTTTTTGTTGTTACTTAATTTGTATACTTAAATTTTATCTATATATATATTGAACTTATGTATTAAATAATTATACTAATTTTATAAATTTGAGTTTAAAGTCTTTCATTTCTTAGGAATTTCTTTGCATGTGTGTGTGTTCAGAAGTTTTGTTTTTGTTTTTACAAATATTTTTTTACTTATTTTTGTATAGTTTTTATTTTATTAATATCAATTTTGCTATATTAATTAACTATGTTTTCATTGATTTTTAAAATTAAAAAAAAATGTTATCTACAAGATTTTATTTTTGTTTTAATGTCTTCACTATTCATGAATTTTATTTGGTTTTAATTTAATAATAAAAAAAAAACAAAACAAATTACACTACATTTAGCTAGAGAATTTTAAACTACAATTTTAAATTTTCTTATGTATACAAAATAACATGAAATGATAAGGTTACAAATAAAAATTAATATTCAGCTACGTTTGTGGCAATTTTTTGTATTTTATTATTTTTAATATTTTGTTTTAATTTATTTATGTGAATAAATGAGGTTTCATTATTATATTTATATTTTTATTTTAAGTTTCAGCGTAGAATAGTACATGGTTATATGAAATTTTGTATATATATAGGTAATTGATTTAAATTTACAATTTATCAAATTTTGTTTTCTTCTGTCGATTGTATATCCTAGCTCTACGGAAAGTTTGTATTTTATTAAAATTTTAATATTTACATTATTTTTAAAGATAACATTTTTAAATGTTACATAATCTTTGAAAAATAAGTAAATATAAATAATATTAACTGGGATGAAATCTAAATAAATTATGACAAATAAAAATTAAACAAAATAGAATTTAAATTATATAAAATTAAAAAATAAACAAAACGAAATAAAAAAGGTTTAAATAAAAATAAATTAAAATAAAATAACATAAACGTGAACGTTAACATAAACTAGAAATTAAATTAAACTAACTAAAGGTTTAAGTTAGGGAAAAACAAAATACAAGATTATAAAATGTAAACAATTAAAAAACAACATTTTTCTATTATTTTAATCTTAATAGTTATCAATTTTGTGCGCTTGATTTGAAGTGAATTTTTAATTAATTTCGTGACACAATGAAAAAAATGACAAAAAATATTAGTAAATATTTTTAGGATCATTTGAAACAAATATATAATTCTAAAAGGATAGTACAAAAGTATGTAAAAAAGTAAATTAAAAAAACTTCGTATTTGTATTACAACCTCTCTGAAAAAATGAAACAGTGTAATTGTATCTACAATTTTAAGATTTATAAATGGGTGGCGTAAAATTCGTTAGGAATCGTTTTTTTTAGATAAAAAAATATATTTGATAGAAATGGCAAAAGTTTACAAATATTTTAGTATTTTTTAACATAAAAATGATTTTTTAAAAGAACTTATAATTTTTTGCTTTCATTCCTTTTATTTAAAAAAAGAATAAAACAATAATTTTTAATATAATATAAAATTTATTGGCTTAGATTAAAGATCTAAATTATTAACTTAACTATCTCTATGATTATTAAAAGCTTTGAAAAATGTTTGACAAATGAAAAAAATCTTTGTCTATCCGATTTCTCAAAGACTTTCTATCAAACCTTCGATTTCTTATTTTGATCAACTTCTTTGGTAAATGAAGTAAAGAAAGTAAAAATTCTTAAATTGAATTAATTAAAAACTGTCAAGTCCAATAATAGTCAAATCAAAATAAACAATTCACCTCGAAATGATTTATAAATATTGGTAGAAATTTGTACACAAACTAAGGACATTTTGCTCTTATTGAAAATGACTAGCAAGTGCAAAAGTTTTTAAGATTTTGTTTTCAATAATTTCGGTTTTTAGGCTTTATCTTTTGAACAGTACAAAAATGTTTTCAGTAACACTTTGCCGATCATCACATTTAGTACAAAATTTCAAAGTTAACTAATTTCTACGAGCAAGAGTTAAGAAATTACAGTCGATTAAAAAAATGCTAAATGTGGAAATTATCATTTTTTGCATATTCAGCCCATATTGGACCATGTATTTAAGAGCCCTTAAGGTGATATCTGAAGTTTGTAGTTTGGTTTTGTATTTGAAGTTATGTATTTTGTTCATTATAAACGAAAAGTTAAAAAAACAATTTTCTATCATAATTCTCAAACGGGTTTGGTCTACAAAATGAGGATTATACTTGTTTTTAATTTCTTTTTATCGCATGCCAATGTCTGTCTTAAAAGGTACTTTTTTTAAAAATCTATGATTATAGTTTTTATTTAGTGGCAATATTTCAAAAAATATTCAAATTTGTTTAAAACAGCAAATAATTGTTTTATTCTGTATTTTTTTTAAATGACGAATATTTCGAAATAAGAATATTTGTTCTAAAAGGGAACGGTTTTCATTTTAAACAAATTTCATATCATCAACATAATATAACCACTTAATAAAATGAGTTTAATGCACTTTCCATATCTCTACTATTTAGCACCAAGTTTCGATGTTTAAAGGTTTCATTTCGGTACGTTATACATTTTTAAAGGTTCAAATTAACCGTACACACAAATTATACGATCTTTAACATAAAGAAGCGCGAGGATTGTGAAAGGTTTTGACTTTAAGCTTATGATTAGACGCATTATATTGTTTTCATGGCAATACAACTATCGATATAATTGTATTAAAAAAAATAAAGATTTCTAGAGCATCAACATTTATGAGGACTAAAATGAATTCAAAAACATTAAAGAACTTGATGTCATCACTTGTTACTTTTGAGGACTTCTAACAATAAAATAATACAAAAATAATGCTTTAAACGTCTTTTCCAATATTGGATTTACTGATAAAATTTTCTATTTCAATTCGGCTGTACTCTCACGATTGTGATGTTTCGATATATTAAGACTTATAAGTCGTTTATTTTGTTATTTATTAAAAAACTGGTGAAAAAATTCACTTACATTTCTGAAAGTAACTAATTCTAAGTCTAAAATTTTAATTTAATATGAGCGAAAAAAAAGAACGTATACGCCTGGGTATACCATACTAACTATTTCTTACTTGCACCATATAGGAACTATATGGCAATGGCAAGTTTTGCTCTCGTCAAAAGTGTTGAACTGAGATTTTAATCAAACATGAAATTAGGATTTCAGAAAATTCGAAAAAAAGGTCTTCTAATTCCGTCCGTCTGCCTTCGCCCCAACAGTTCAAACTATTGGGTCAATTAAGTTCAAACTTAAGAATTAATGGTTTAAGCGGTTTCGCGTAAGGCGATTTTTTTATTTCTTTAAAAATTAGAATTCATCAAACTGTTCATAGGAAGTTATTATAATCGGTCCGATTGTCGAATTGAAAATTTTGAAATTTCTCGACGAGTTGATGTCCCAAGAATCAATTTTTTTTATAGTTAACAGGCACTCAAAGGGTTATTAATACCCTTAACATGTTGAAAGTTTAAGCACAGTGGGAGCTTTAGGAAAACAGGGAAGGGTGAAAGACGAGATACCGATGCACATTGGTCTTAAAGTTTTGAATGTTAAAATGATAGGGAAAAACAGAGTTCGGTGAAGCATTACACATTCTCGATGTACGGTAAAAAAAAGAATCTCTATACTTAATAGTACGTCAAAAATTGAGTTTAAGGGTAAACTGATGAGCATTCCTAGAAGTACGAGTATTACGGCTGAATTGTTTGAGCGGGGAATGCAACTGGCTAATTCGACAGGCATGAAACATTGCGGCGGTGTTCGAGTGACGTAATTGTTTCTGTTATAGTTCTATCGCCTATCATTTTCAAAGCTCTTTTCCTGTCCAAAATACTTAAACTTGTTTTAGGGGCACCTGCCCAAATATGGGAGTTACATATATTCGAGTTTTGGATGAATGAAGGCTTTTTAAATTACAACCTTATCAGAAGAGCTAAAAAATGTCTTGCAATGAGTACTAAAAGTTGATAAGTTTCCTGGATGCAAGTGTCACTCATGGTTACGCTTTAACGACAGGAGACAGCATTGAGTTTTTGAAGCATTAAATTCTACACGGTTTATAATTCCCTACTGGACAGTGCTGTCGAGATCAGAATTTAATGAGCTTATCATACGCTGCCGTTGAAGTTCCACATCCGAAGGACAGGGATGTGTATCTAGAAACGAATATGAAAAGCTGAGAGTACTGCTCGTCAGCTTATCAGTTTAATGGATTAGAAGTGACCGACAAAAGATCGTACTTGAAACCATCCAGTACATCTTATATTGAACGGTTAGAAAGGTTATTTATAATGCAACGAAGATAAGAGAGTTTGGTGCCAAACTCTTTCAAATGCCCTTAAAATATCAAGTGCAATAATCTAACTTTCTCCAAAACGATGTAAATATTTGTCCACCGTTCGATGAGATAAACCATGAGATCACCAGGGGACCTTTTGCTACGAAAGCCATACTGGCGGTCATTAAGAAGTTTCCGTTCTTCGGTATATTTCTTAAGCTGATAATTAATCAGCGTTTTCATGACCTTGGAAGGAGTGCTATACGTCTGTTCGTTCGGGAAACTATTTCAGTCGTCTATATCTCAAGAACTAGCGAAGCTGCAGAAAGAACTCTCAATTGAGTCTGTGTTTTTTTTACCATACCAAATTAAAAAAAAAGAGTGAAGATTTTGGTCAACCCAAAATTTCTCAAGAATTAATAACTCTAGCGACTTTACTTTAATTTTGCATTATATATTGTGACGTTATAATAAAAAGAAAAGGTAACATTTTGAAAAAAATTAAATTAACAATTTTATGTAACGAAGTATAATGTTGTTGACACTTGGTAAAATTTTAAGAAAAATCGAATTAACAGTTTTTTTTTATTATAAAATTAAAACCTAAAGAAAAACAAACACTTCTTATATATAAATAAATTGGGTGGTGCAACAGTCCGTTTTGAGAACTAGGGCCTAGTGACTGACAACTCTCAACCATTCCTGTGTGCGAGTACTGTTGTCAGGGATGGAAGTGATCTTAAGCCGAATCCGAATGGCAAATTTGAGAAATCACTTTTCATGACAAGAACTACTCTTGGAGAATTTTTCAATTCCTCGCAAGAGGCAGTACCCGTGAAAAAAAACTTTAGATGTCATAAGCAGAGATCGAACCCAAGACCTCTTGCATAACAGTCCAACGCACTAACCATCATGCCACGGGTACTAAGATTTCTAGAGCATCAAAATTTATGAAGACTAAAATGAATTCAAAAACATTAAAGAACTTGATGTCATCATTTGTTATTTTGGACTACTTCTAAAAGTTTCTTAATAAAATATAATGCTTTTAACGTCTTTTCCAATATTGGATTCACTGAAAAAATTTACTATTTCTATTTGGCTCTTCACCCAAGACTGTGATGTTTCGATATATGAAGACTTATTAAAAAACCAGTCGTATTTTTTGCTTTTTATTAAAAACTGGAAAAACAATTTATTTAAATTTCTGAAAGTAACTAATTTATACAAAAATCAATTCTAAGTCTAAAATTTGAATTTAATATGAATTAAAATTAAAAAAGTACGTATACGCCTGAGTATACCATAATTACTGTTTTTTCAAAAAAATAGCACCTCTAATTCTGTCTATCTGCCTTCGCCCCTACAGCTAAAACTATTGGGCCGATTGAGTTCTAACTTAAAAATTAATGGTTTAAGCGGTTTCGCGTAATGCGATTTTTTCATTTCTTTGAGGCTAAAAATAACTGCAGTCAAAAATGTAAAATTCAGAATTCATCAATAACGAACTTATAGTTTTTTTTATAAAAATTTCTATAAATTTCAACTTCCCATAGGAAGTAATTTTAATCGGTCCGATGTGTCGAATTGAAAATTTAGACATTTCTCGATTTTTTAAGGTCTCAAGAATCGAAATAAACGATTTTAAGAAGATTTTTTTTCAGAAAATAGTAAGCTTATAGCAAGCGTCAAACTACGATCAGAGGTTCATCATAAGTGCATGTAAAAAAATAAAAAGTTGTTAGTAAAAAATAACACAATTATAGCCTAACACACGCACAAAACACAAAACAAAATTAATATTTAACTATCACAGAACAAAAAATAAAATGACATCGTTTATGATTGTGGGGCACTGATTATAAACAATGATTTGAATCCCACCTTGCTTAAATTTAAATCTATCGATGAACAGATTAAATTATATAAAATGCCCATCTGACTTAAAGCTTCATTCTTCGCATAGTTAGTTATATGCAAGTCAATATGTATAAAATCAAATGTACGCAGGATAAGTTGATGACAAAATACTAAGTCATTATTAACACCCCTTTGATGGAGAGATTGTATTTGAAGAAGCAAAATACAATGTTCACAGGGAGGTAAATCATAAGGGTCATCCCAAGGAAGAAGGACAAAGCGAATAAAATTATGTTGAATTGATTCAATACGTTTTCTATGAATTTCGTTATAGGGAGTCCATACCTGCGAAGCATATTCAAGATGAGGACGAACATGGTAATTATACAAAGAAAGACTAACATAGGGATCATTGCACTCCTTTGCCCAGCGTTTTATAAAACCAAGCATTGAACTTGCCTTATTAACAATAAAATTAATGTGATGTGTAAACTCCAAGTTGGAACAGAAATAAACACACAAATATTTCAATGTGGAGACGCGACAGAGGTTTTGCTGTGATATACAATAATCAAATTCACTAACGATTCGTGTTTTAGTAAAAGTTATCGTCTGACATTTAAAAGGGTTGAGGGAAGGGCTATTTTTTCCACACCAAAATGTGAAACTATCAATGTCGGCTTGTAAAAGAATACGATCATTTGTGGACTTTATTGTCTTAAAAATTTTCATGTCATCAGCAAAAATGAGAACTTCACTTGAACGTTGACATAATGATACGTCGTTAATAAACAGTATGAATAGAAAAGGACCAAGATGGCTTCCTGGGGAACACCAGATTGAGCAACAAAATGTTCTGAAAGACAATTTCTAAATTTTACCTCATAGGATCTGTTTTCAAGGTATGACTTAATCCAAGCTAAGACAAATGGTGGAAAACCAAGAGCCTTAAGCTTAAATAAAATAATTCCGTGGATAAGTTGCTCAAAAGCCTTAGAAAAGTCAGTGTATACACAATCAACTTCATAACCTTGTTCTAAAGCAATTGAACATATGTTTGAGAATGTGAGGAGACTAGTAACAGTTGATCTTTTTTTCACAAAACCATGTTGCTGTTCGCAAATGATATTTTTACTAAAAAATGCGACACTTTCACGAACAACTTGTTCAAACAACTTAGGAATGCAAGAAAGCTTTGCAATAGGCCTGTAGTTGCTTATATCCGACTTGTTGCTTTTCTTGAAAATTGGTGTTAGAAACGAATTCTTCCATATGCTGGGAAATTTGCCTGTTTTTAGACAAAGTTTAAATAAGAACGTAAGGGGTTCAACTAAAGCATTACTAAACTTTTTTAGTACTATTCAACGCCGATAATAGATCAAGGACCGTGCTCTGTAGCACAGGGATGTGACTACAGCTAGTTTGCGAAAAAGTGTGAAGATTATGAAAATATACTTCATTAACTTCTTCAGGGCTATTAACAAATGACTCACGGAAATTCGTTGCGAAAGCGTTACAGATATCAAAAGTTTTATCTAACGAAAGGTTCTTGTAAGTGATGTTAACTAACTTAGTTTACAAAATTCCAAAATTTTTTAGGATTCTCTTTCAAAGAGGTGCCCATATCAGTAACATAACAAGCATATAAAAAATTAGAAAGAGACTTAAATTGGTTAAAGAGTTCAACATAAAAAGAGAAGTTGGCTGGGGACAGAGTTTTGAGATACGTTTTCCATGCTTTATTTCTTTTGCTAAGCAGTTAACGCAAGTCTTTCGTGTACCAAGGATGGCTAAAGTTTGTATTTCTTATTTCTTTATCGGTACATTTTTTTCAAAACAATATTTAAGGATCATATAAAAAGTTGAAACTGCTTCGTCAATGTTAGAAAATGCTAGTGTATCAGCAATTCCAGAAATGTTTAAATCTTCAGACAACTGCTGGAAATTGGCTCTTCTGAAATTAAAATTATATAAGCAATCAAAGAAATGACTGTGATCAGTAAGGTGATTACTTAAGTCAAAAAAATCTCCAAAGGGGGGTGAAATTTGTCAATATTAGCAATTCCTGATCTAGATTCTAGAACAAGAGTACTAATAGCGTCGGAATAAAAGACTAAATCGAGAATTCGATTTTTTGAGTTTTTAATACAGCTTGTTTGCTGTAAGTCTGTAAAAAGGAATTCATTGAGAAGAGATAGTTCCATTTGTGAAGAAGAAGGGGAGCCTTCAAGGCAGGATTCGTCTTCAGATGGAATTCAGTCAATGTGTGGTAAATTAAAATCACCTAGAAGTAAGATATTGGTGTCAATGCTGGACAAATTTATAGGATAGTCTAATGCCAACTAGAGATCGTTATAAACAGACTTCAAACTTTTTGGAGGTATGTAAACGTTTAAAATGAAAAAAGTCTTAGTCTGTATCATTATTTTTACATATACCAGTTCAATTGATAGTTCAAATGGAAAAGATACAGAAGAAGAGGAATATGTACTTTTTACCGCTATGAGAACACCTTCACTTAAATCCTTTGCATTACCAACATGACGATCGTGTCTGTAAACTTCGAACTCTTGACTGAAAAGTTCTGTGTCGGAAAAGCCAGGTTTCACAGGAATACGGCGTGTCGTGTGGAAATTATTGGGAGTTAAGAAAAATGTCAGCAGTCTTGCTACGAAGTCCCCTTACGTTTTGGTGAAAGAGTGCAAGCTTGTTAAGTTTTTGACTTGGTTTTCAAAGCAACACCTTGTTTTTGACTTTGAGTAAATGCTTTGACTAAAGTTTCTTTAGGTCATATATTTGTGTTGCAAATAGAATCAAAGAAATTGGGATTCGTCATTAATTTAAAAGAGGAAACCAAGCTATTTGCTTCATTGATCTTAGTACACCTAATGGATTAGCTGAAAGGAATGCTCCTGGTAGATACTAAGTGGAAAGTTATATCTTCTAGCGTTGTAACTGGGTCCAGACGAGATATAAACATTATTTTTGGTTTCGATACAGCTCCGATAGGGATGGAGATGTTTATTACAATAACAGAGTAACTATTGGAAGCTAAATTTGAGTCAACAATTTGAGGTATAAGGGGAGTTCCGGTGAGATCTGTTGGTAGGGTAGGTACTTAAAGTTGACAGTACGAAAAATTGTTAAAAACTTGTATGTTCATTTTTCATAAATGAAGGTATTGACTTTAAAATGATTTCATCCAATCCTTTATTTTCTTAAAAAATCCAATCTGTGTTTGTCTATGCACGAAAATCTACCAAAACAACAAACGACTGATAAGACATTTTTTCGGAGAATGGCGAAGAAAAAAAGATATTGACTTTGAATTATTTATCTCACACAAAATATTGTTATTTTGTTAAATTTGCAGGCAAGATAAATCGTCAGATCCTTAGAGTTCAATTATAGCTGTCATTGGTTTTTATTATTAGAATCAATCATTGGATTTTGTTTTTGCAGGTCGTAATAGAGATCAATAAAAATATCTGTCATTGAAAAAAAATTCTTGTTAGAAATCCAACAATTTTTTAGTAACAGAAATTGGTCATTGGAATTGTGTGAAATTGGAAAAGAAATCAGTGGAAGGATTCGTTTCACTTTTGAACATAGAAGTATCTGCGTAGTTCCACTTCTACTTTTTTTTCTCAAAACATTCCTTGTATGATTTCCGATGAATCAGTGCATAGTTTGTATCTCTAATCAAAGGGAAACCTAGTCAAATATATATTTAAAAACATTTCCGTATTGATTTCAATAATAGCTTTAGCTGATCCCTTAAAAAATGTTACTTCTAAACTCTTGCTCAAAAAAAAAAAAAAAAACATTTTATGTTCAAAAGGATCATCTTAGAAACGGATATTTTTAACTAAAAACCTTAATAAGTTGCTATGTTCATGTTGAATTTTTGGGTATTTCTTGTCACTTGGTATTAACGAAGTCCTCATTTTCTGTGCCAATCGATATCGATATATTTTGTCTATATTGACTGGAATATTATCATTACAAAGTATTTTTTGCCACCCTTTAAATTAGAAAAATCAATCATTTGTAGATGCAATTAAAACAATTAATTGTTGTCTATAAAAAACATATTCAAATATTAGCAACATATATAATTAGCCTATACTTAAATAACCTACAGTACATACCCTTAATTTTAAAATCAAAATTATACATAATGTGTATGTATTGTATATGTATTTAAACTTAAATGTAATTTCGTTTGTTTTGCAGGTTTTTATCTAATTTTTAGCTTACATTTAAATTATTATTTTATTTACACAGAATTGTTATGCAATAATTGTTTTTTTCTTTTCTCATAATATTTTTTTTGTTTTATTAAATTTTTTAGTAATAAATTGAATTTATTTCTTATTTACCTATCACGTGAAAGAAATTGACTCGATTTTTCATGTATGATGATCATGTGTATCTGAAAATGAATAAAAATAAAAAATTAAAAGTATTTCCAACACATTTCACATTAAATATTTAATTATTTTTCAATGAATAAACTTACCTTTGATTTTATTACTCTTAATATTCAAAATTTTAATAATATAGTTCATTTAAGCCTCCTTTTTTTATTATTATTGATAAACATAATGCTTGATGGGTAATTAAAAAATAAGCACTTAAAATATATTGAAGGAAAACCCAAATTAACTTTTGGTTTCAAAAAAATTGCTGAATTACATAAAATGTTAATAAAATGTATATGAAACAATCTGAATGAGTTTTCAACATCCTTTTCATCGTGTTTTTGTATAATTCTCGTCCGTGCGAAAATGAAAAAACTTTTTCTCCATTCAAATGGAAAAATACAAAAAGGTACTGACAAAAATATATTAAAAAAAAACTTTTGTAAAAATCCTTTTTTTTGTTTGCCTGTGTTGTACGACGACGACGACGTTAACCATAACGACACAGGTACCGTTGTACACCTTACCTTTTGCCTATCTATATCTACTGTGATGGATGGATGCTACATAGGATATTTTTTTATGCGCAATACGAAGTATCTTTTAACTATTTTGCATAATAATTTCACTTGGTTTTATTATGATAGCGGTTCGGCATCATAATATGCAATATGGCCGTTAGCACAACAATCCTGTTACTTATAGGTAAAGGTATGTTTGACATGTGTGCGTGTTTTTGTGCTTTGTGTATTTTTGAATGGGGGATATTATGCGTGGATCTGGATGATGATGATGATGGGTGGTGTGGATAACGAGTGTCCTTTGTTAAAGGACTACACCAGCTCATCTGGTATCAATTGTTGTGGTGTAAATTGCTTGCCTCCTGCCGATCTGATTCTGGTTCTGGGTCGTTGTGTTGGTCCTCGGCTGTAGTCCTGCCTGCTGTAAGCCCAAACACACAACGACAAGGACGACGGTAGGTGTATACATAATACATATATGTAGATATAAGTTGAAAGAATACAACACAAAATAATAATGCTTACCACCAGGTTTTAAAAAAACATTTTTTGGATCTAAAGTGATGGAAACGTGTTGACAGATGGATTTAAAAAAGTACTTTTTTGCGCAACCTAATGGGATCCTTGCGGTTGGCTTGAATTCATATAAGAACTTTTCTTGGTAGGTAAAGTGTACAGTGTACATAATATTTTTTTTATAATATTTTCCTTAAAGAAAATTTTCAAGCTATTGAAATTGCTGTGCTCAGCGGAAAAAAAGGGTTTTTCGTCGTTTCGTTACCATTATAATGACTACTGTCAGTCAAGCGTATAAAAAGGTTCTTCTTTTCCATTTTTTCTCAGTTTCTTTTTTTTGATGATGAGTTGTAACGACTTACAATGGAGGCTATTATGTTAAGAGGTGGCATAACCAACACACAGCACAACATCACACATGTTGGTTATTTGCACATAAAAATGATTTAAATATTTTTTGTGGTAGATTTTTTTTTAATGAAAATAAATATCTTCCAAAGTTGATACCAACAAACAAAAAGAAACAGAAATAAATTTTTGTATGCCAAACACAAATAAGTACAGATTTATAAATACAATAATTTTATTCGTAGAAGCTTAAAGATTGAAAGTTGCTTTTTCTTGCCAATTTTTCAAAAACAAATTCTTTAAATTGGATTTTTTTCTTTTTTAAAATTGTTATTTTCAAGCGTAATTGGTTAAAGTAGAATATTTATTGCTCGAGTTTGCTCATTTATAATTTATCAATTAATATTCAAGCTCATTTATCAATTGATTTTTGTCTGTCCATCTATTTGCTACAATGCAATCTTTTGTGATTGCAATCTTTTATGAGTTCAATTTGAAGATTTAATTCATTAGACCCAATCAAGATTGCAATCATTTTGTCTAAAATCATTTGATTGCAATTAATGAATTGCGATCATTTGACTCATCATTTATGGTTTTTTTTTTAACTTTTTAGGAAAAATGATTTGCTCCTGAATTTAGATTTATTATAAAAAAAGGGTTTCTATTATGTTTAAAAAATGATTTCGGGAAAAATCCAACAAAATATAGTTCAAGACAAATTGTGGAATATTTTTTATCAGACTTTTTTATTTAACTACCCCTCGCAATTTAGTGTAATCGGTCAGATTTGACGAATTGAAAATGATGACATTTCTTGACGTTTAAAGGTCCTCAGGGTCGAAATAAAAGATTTTTAGAGATACGTCTGTGAGTTCGTGTGTAATTCGAATTCAAATAAATTTTGTTAATATAATATTGCAGAAAGATGCAGAAAAGACTCTCAAAGAAATTGAGTGGGTGGTTTTTAAACATAGCAATTTCAAAAATTGCTAAAATTTTGGTTAACCCAAAACATCTCACCAACCAATAACGCTAAAAACTTGACTGAAATTTCAAATTATTTATTGTAACGCAATACCAAAAAAACAATTAACGGTTTTTTTATTAATCAAAAAAAAAAAATATTTTACGATCAAAACATAATTTTATCTCCGAAATTATTTTGTGCAACGAAGAAAAACGTTTTCGAAAGTTGGTGAAATTAAAAAAAAAATCGAATTGAAAGTTTTTTTTACAAAAAATAAAAACCTAAACAAAATACTAAAAGTTCGTAAAAATTTACTTTCGACTCAAAAATCTCTACATATATTTAAGATTATAACTCCAACTAATGTTGTTTTATAGCAAATGTTGTTATCACCATTCGGTAAAATCTTGAGATAAATCGAAATGACAGTTTTGTTACAAGAATTACGAACCTAAAGAAAAACAGTACTAAAACATGGTAAAATTAACTTTTGCTTCAAATATCTTTTCAAAAATTCAAAATATTGTCTTCAAACTAATTTTTTCTCTCTTATTTTCAACATTCAGTAATTATTTTTAACAAAACTCTAACAATCCACTTTTTCATAAAAAAAAAATAAAATCTAAAAAAAAAAAGAGGCTGGGATGCGACCCGACTTTGATAATTTCCCATCCCGTCTGTCGATTTGTCTTGCTTAAAAGTTAATCTATTTTTTGTAGATTTTATTTTTTATGAAAAAACGGACTGTTGGATTTTTATATAAAAATTACTGAATATCGAAAACAAAATTTTCTGTGAAATAAAATGAGTTTGAAGCCAATATTTCAAATTTTTGAAAAGATATTTGAGTCGAAAATTAATATTTACCAACTTTTGTTAAGTTTTTTTTTAGGTTTTAATTTTTTGTACAAAAACTGTCAATTCAATTTTTTTTTAAATTTTATTGAATACAACAATATTTTTTGAAAGATAAAAGTAGTTTTTTTTCAAAATTTTACTGAATGTTGACAACCATATTTTTTGAAAGATAAAAGTAAATTAAAGCCAATATCTCAAAGTTTTGAAAAGATATTTGAGTCGAAAATCAATTTTTACCGACTTTTATTAACTTGTTTTTTTTAGGTTTTTATTTTTTTTTTTTTAAAACTGTCAATTCGATTTCTCTCAACATTTTTCAGAATGTTGAAAAAAATATTTTGTATAAGATAAAATAAGTTTGAAGTCTAAATTTCAAATTTTTGATAAAATATTTGAGTCGATATTCAATTTTTACCAAATTTGAGAAATGTTTTTTTTTTTTAGATTTCTATCTTTGATAAAAAAAAACCGTCCATTCGATTTTTCTCAAAATTTTGTCAAAAATATTATTCTTCGTTGCACAAAATTGTTTTGGAGATGGAATCGTATTTTAGTCGTAAAATTTTGGAGGTGACAAATTTTTTTTTTCAGTTTTTTTTTTGATTTATAAAAAAACCTTGTAGTGGATTTTTTTTTAAAATATACTTCTTTGATATCACGTTACAATATATTATATCAAATTTAATTCAAGTCTCTAGCGTTTTTGGTTCGTAAGATATTTACGGTTAACCAAAATTTTCACCTTTTTTTAAACTGCTATGGTAAAAAAAACCACCCACGCAATTTTTTGAGAGCCCTTTCTGCATCTTTCTGCCTTATTATCTTTCTGCACAGACTTCTTTCTAAAAATCTTTTATTTCGACTTTAGAGGTTTTGGAATGAAACGTCGAGAAATGTCAAAATTTTTAATTTGACAATAACTTCCTATGGGAAGTTAATAGTACGCAAATTTGGTTAAAATTGATGTTCGGTTCTCCATATGGGTAATTGTCAGTGTGGGTAGCATCCCAGCTTCTTTATTTTTCGTTATTTGGATAAACTGTAGCTAATAGTTTAGAAGAAAAAACAACTTGAAGCTACAAATTCAATAAATAATTGTAATTAATACAGGGTGATTTTTTTACCTATTATCTTTTTGACAGCACTGGTTTAAACAGCTGACACACGTTTTGTGTTTTGTTTCACTGTCAAATATCTTTAGTTTGGTCTATAATTTAACCATGAATCATCTTACAAACGAAAAACGCTTGCAAATTATTGAATTTTATTATCAAAATACGTGCTCTCTTAAGAAGGTTAATCGCGCGGTCTTAGCGAAAAATTGTGTTTAGCGACGTAGCTCATTCTTGGCTCAATGGGTGCGTAAATAAGCAGAATTGTCGATTTTTGAATATATACATTTTAAGTAATAACAATAAAGATTGTAAATGTAAATTACATTTTACACCTAAAGTTAATATTAACCCGGGTAGATATAATGACAGCAATTTATAGTAAAAGAATCTTTTGAAGTCTCGTCGAACTCTTTCCACTGTATCATTGTGGTTTTTGCTTGGTTCAACAGTCCGTTGAGAGCTAGGGCCAATTGACTTACATCTCTCAACCATTCTTGTATGCGAGTACTGTTGTCAGGGATGAAAGAGACCTACAGTTTCAAGCCGAATCGGTACTGATAATTTAAGAAAGCACTTTTCATGACAAGAATTACTTTTGGAGAATTTGTCAATTCCTCGAAAGAGGCAGTACACGTGAAAAAAACTTTAGATGGCATAGGCTGGGATCGGACCCAAGACCTCTCGCAAGACAGTCTAATGCATTAACCATCATGCCACGGGTGGGTACTTTAAAAAATTTGCAAATTCCAAAAATGAAATTTAAGGGATACTGTCCAAGTTCAAAAGTTCCAAAAACAAAATCCCTACACTTTAAAAAACCCGGAATTTCGTTATCGTACAAAATCTCCAAAAACAGAATGCCCTCCCTCTGCACATAAACCTCAAATGTATTCCCCAAACCTAACATTTTTAAACGCCGCCATCAAGGCCTGATGGTTTTCATCATTTGTCCGTATGTCTACTACTATGTTGAGTTTTTTTTTTTTTAATTCTTATAACAAGAATGTTTATCTGTTCATCAAGGTTAAATGCAGAAACTGCTTTTGCTGATGATAATAGTCACCATTAGGTTTCGTTCTTAACGTCGATCGAAGTAGATATACTTCAGAAGAAAATTAAATGGTTTTGGGGATTTTGGTTCATGAGAAGCAGGGCGAACGCAAACAAAAATTTGGGGTTGGGGAGGTTTTAAAATATTAATATGATATTATTTTTTTATTTAAAATGTCAAGTGTTTTTTTTTTTCTTTTTTCACGATTAACAAAACAGATTGAATTTGATTTTATTCCTAGTTGCCGTTTTCAATACCATCATTCTAATGCTGAACTCACACAGGAATAGATGTGAGTTACAGAAACAAAGAGTTTTACTATTTTCACAGTTCTCTTTTGTTTGTTTTCGGATTTTCAAATTAACCGTAGATTGAATTTGTCAAACACGTTTTTCTTAAACTCCTTATAAAAATACTAGAAATAATGATTTTGAATTCGTCATATTCATTGTTCCTTGATAAGTTCTGAATTTGTCGTTCCGAAATAAAACTTCAGTTTATGTTATTCATAGAAAATTTAAACCCATTTTGAAACGATAATCTGGAGTATGTTAAGCTGTTCTTAATCTATTAAATATCAAAAATAAACAAACTGATTCGAGAAAATTAAGTTACGAGACATTTTATTTGAAAATTTGAAAACAAAAATTAAAATTTCTATCAATATTTTTATATTTTCCTGGATGTTGAAATGTTGGTACTAACATAAATTGAAAGCTCTACTTAACCGGTTTGGACCCTTAGGAAATAACTGAAGACGATTTGTATGAAAGGTATCGCTTCGAATCAAAAACTGTCAAGTTTATGATTGACCTTCTAAATATTATAGATCGAAATTCAATGAAATGTTTGCTAATATCTGCCACTTATGATTTTTAATGTCTTAAGTGGCCGTGAGATCGTTTCAAAAACGAGTAACATGGCGAAAGAGAGCCTATCTGTGTTAATAGTAATACTAAGCTTCATACAAAAAGCTAAAAACCCTTCATCCTCTGCCTCAGTGTTGGAAAATAAAAATAAAAAAAACCCAAAACTCCTGGCTGCGCTCCTGGATTTATGAATTTCGTGTTGGGGATTTTTTTTTGGGGAATTTTATTTATATATTAATTGTTTGTGTAAGCTAATGACATATAATGTACATATTTGTAGTTTCATTTTAATATAAATAAACCCTTAATTAACCCTTGTGGCACACTTGAAGATGGAAAGAAAATTCAAAAGAAAACTTAAGAACAACATTATGTTGTCTACAAGGCTTTCGTGAAATCCAAATTTCAGTAACTTCTGAACCAGTGTTGCATGACTTATGCTATGCTTGTGTAGTTGAACCAGTACATCAGCCTAAGAATTAGAAAAAGGAACAAAGTTCGAGATTGTTGAGCCGCATCGATTGTGGTCGTACAATATTGGAGGCCAATTCACTGGTCCGTAACGTATAACTACGCGGTAACCAAGAATTTCTTACATAAATTAATATTTCGTTGGTTGTATGACAGTTCGGCATCTAAGCAATGGCTTGTGAATTATTGGCTTACACGACTTGGATTTTGTAAGCCCGCAAACTAAGATCTTTTCGAGAAATCTTCCATAAAATAGATGGGAACAGCTCCTAGTTTTTGGACGTAATGGGCCGGGTCTTCTTCGATACTTTTCCACATAATTTCTTTAATGATGTGAATTATCCACCCTAGTTAACGTTTCGTTAACAACAGTATTTTGGTGATTACACGATTTTTAAAATTTGTGCAGGAATAAGTCAATTTGCTATAAAATGGCAAACTAAACTGAATATAAATCAAGTATCAACTGTCAAGAATAGTATATTGCCTGATTGAAGACCACATGTCTTTATATGCAAGTGATTGCTATTTAATTCAAAGACTTCAAATGTGTGCAATTGTTTTAAAATAATGTATAGAGTGCACAAAAATGCAGGCTTCAAGCGAATGCAAATGGTTGCATGAAGTCACAAAAGATTGCAAGCAATTCATTGTAATCAAATGATTGTAAAACTTTTTTTGCAGTCTTTTTAACTTTCCATTAGAAGGTATTATAATGGATCCGATTTTGCGAATTGAAAATTTTGACATTTCTCAACGTTTCAAGAACCCTAAAGTCAAAGTAAAAGATTTTAAGGAAGATTTCTGTGAATGCGTGTGTACGTACGCCCGTACGTTCGCTACGTTCTTTCCGCCGTCTATAGTTCAAGAACCAGAAGAGATATCGACTCCAGATAAATTTTGTTATACAGCATAATAGTTCAGATATATGCAGAAAGGGCTCTCAAAAAAATTGCGTGGATGGTTTTTTTTTACCATAGCAGTTTAAAAAAGGTCAACATTTTGGTTAACCCTACTAATCTGACGAACCAAAAACGCTAGAGACTTGAATGAAATTTTAAATTATTATTAAAAAAAAATATCTCACCTCCAAAATTTTACGAATAAAAATGATTTTATCTCCAAAACAATTTTGTGCATCGAAAACTAACGTTTTTAACATCTGGTATTTTAGGCGGTAGGATATTTTAAAATTGATTTGGGCAATATCGGGCGATAGAGAAATTTTTTGGGGGTGCTTTCATATTTTAAATTTGGGCAATATGATTTTCTCAAAAGACTGCATTTTTTAAATGTGTAAATGAAGGGATAGCTAAACTTAAACGAGTGAAAAAATTAGTGTTATAATTAAATAAAGGTCAGTATAAATTTACTCTTAACGTATATTCAAAAAATTACTAAGTGTTAGAATAAGGAAAATGTATGATAAATTCAAATGATGGAAGGAAATGTGGTCGAAAAAATGTTTCCTTAAAAATTATAAAAACAAAAAGCTTTTCTGAATTTAAAAAAAATAAAAATATAAATCAAGCCGTGATAATATTTAAGCCAAATAGGTGCTGTAAATAATAAGCTAGTATCTTACAAAAGCCACTTAAGTAAGCCCATTAAGTGATTGTGAATAAGTTATAATTTATTTATAAAATATGTATTGAAATAACATTATTTAAAAATCTATACGATTCTACATAATTATTTATTTCTTTAATTTAAAGTGCTTTTTCTATATAGTGCAGTTTATATTTATTATTTTAGCAAAAATTTAAGTTGTACTTAATTAAAATTAAATAAAAACAAAACAAAATATTGCTGGTGAATTTAAATAAAAAAAATAAAAATTTAGAATAATATTAAAATTTTGATATGGAAATGAAACAATTTTTTTTTCAATTTTTGTTTTTTAATAATAACAATTAATATTTTATTATCATCAATTTAGTATTGTTTCTAATATAATTCTGCACAACATAAATTTTTGCTTAGTTGCTATTTTATAATTTTACATTGGAATGTAGTATTTTTTGTATTTATAATAATCCTGTAGATCGTATAGAGAATAACTTAACTAGTTCTTAAATATTGTTTATTTATAACATTAACATTTTATGAAGGTACATAAGTTTGAAAGTTTGATAGATGAATTTTATTATTTTATTATAATTATTATTATTTTTGTTTAACTTGTTTTTCCAGCTTAAATATTTTGGATTTGTATGTACTTTAATTTTTATAAAAAACGAATTCACTAAATAAATGGGTGATTTATTCTTAGATTGTTTTTGTGGAAGACTCTGCCTATTGTAAGTGGAACTTAAGGTTATGAAAAAAACGGTTTTAGTGGCGCTTAAGGTTAGTGTCTTGCATGTAATCCAATAATACTAGTGGCTTATCTTGTTTATTTCAATAACCCACATGGTTGGCTTTCTTTCAAAGCCTTGTAAGGCCTATGTTATGAAAAATAACAATATTTATAAAAAAAAAAAAACACTGAAATAAAATATCGATAATTAGTAACTCCAACATGTATCTTATTGTGTCTATCAACCAGATTTAAAACCTCCTAGTCCTAAGCCTATTGGTGTTTAAATATCCACTTAAAAACTCGTATACAATCTGTCTTACGAGGTTTTGAAATTCGCTTAGAGTTCGCTTTATATACAATACCTCGTATTTCTGTTTTTGAAATTTGTTGCTCGAGAAGGTAGACGAATAAATCAATTCAAATTGGAAACAGTTAATGGGATTTGAAACTGAAAGACAAGATTGCATTCGGTTGGCTGTTTCAATTTTGTTTTTCAGTAAACGAGATCGAACTGCAAGATTAACTAAACCTGACTCTTATTAATAATGTAGAGCAGAACTATTCTCCAAAAGAAGCAGATGAAGTTATCATCTCAGGACCATTAGTTGAATCAGAACTTACATTAAATAGGGACGCAGAGGACTTCTTGACGATAATGGTGATATTATAAAAAGTCATGCTGGGAAAAGGGCCACGAAAAATAATGTAGATTCGAAAAATTCGTTGCAAGAAAAACAATTTTTAGTCAAAAAGGATAACCTTTCCTTGGTCTTTTAAAAAGTTAGAGCTCCGATTGAAAAAAGAAATTGCATTAAAGAGCATAAACATTCTCAACGTGAGTTAAGGCGAAGATGCAACTGACGAAATAGTCAAATCAATAAAAAAAAAAAATGCGATGAGTTTACATGTAATATAAATTCAAGTTTTCTTCGGGCTTGTTATGGGTAGACAAAAGGTAACAGTTAAGTTACTGACACAATTAAAGATACATTTACAGAAATAAAAAGTGTTCATATTAACAATCGTCTATAGTCAACCTGAAACGTATAAACGACTATGGAAAAATAAACAAAAAACTTTTATGGCTGGTTTAGCAGCAGGTTTATCAAAATGTAAAGACTCAAATCACTTTGGGCTAAAGTGAGATTGTTAGGTGGCGTTAAAAATGTTTCAGCAACCACAATAAATGTAGTGTTACTAGCAAACCATTTTAAGGAACTTCTTAACGCGTCAACAAACTCACAACTATTTCACTATGCTTCCCTCTCAACTAGCAATCCTGAAAAACATGAACAACAACAAGGCAGACGGGCTAGATGGAATTCCAGCTGAATTTTATAAAAACTCATCCCCGTCTTTCCTAAATCTTCTTCTTGATTTTTACAAATTAGTCCAATTTTTAAAAAAGGAGATCCTAGCTCACCAGCAAATTTTAGGGGCATTTCGATTCTTCCTTGTTTGAGAAAAATATTTACGCAAATTCTATACTGCAGGCTTATGAGGTGGGTAGATGAAAACAAATTGCTAAGCACTTTCAAAGCTGGTTTTCACGCTGGTCTTTCAACTGTGGATCAAATCTTCGCACTCTCCAATATAGCAAAACGTTTCATCGATAACAAACAAAATCTGTATGTCGTTTTCTTTGATTTTATGGCAGCAATTGATACTATCAACCGGAATTCACTAATTTATAAATTATCAAATCTAGGTATATCGACGAAATTTTTAATACTCTACCTTTATAAACTTCTCCTCACCAATACTTCCGCTACTGTGTCAAATGGGAGTTCCATATCTACCTTCTTTACCACTGAATGTGGTGTGCTCCAAAGTTACCCCTTAAGCCCGATTATGTTCGGCCTTTTCATTGACGATGTCTCCCGTGATTTTCCTGGGGGTGTTAGGTTTGGAAATCTACTTATTAAGGTACTATTTTATGCGGACGATCTTGTTGTTTTGTCGGACAACCCCACCACATTACAGTTAGAAATTCATAGACTTAAAAACTTTTCTGATACATGGGACCTGAATATAAACACCTCAAAATCAAAAATTATGATTTTTGAAAGCACCCGTCGAAGGAGAAACCCGCTAGAAGCATGGTCATTGGATCGTGAATCTATAGAGGTGGTTAACCAATTTAAGCATTTAGGTGTTCTATTTTGTAGCAATCTAGATTTCCGGCCCCATGTTAAGAAAAATGCTTATCGGAAAAAACTGCAATAAACCTTATATGGAACAAAATCTTTTGCAATAAGTACATAGGCATCTCAGCTAAATGTAGAGTTTTTGAAGCTACTATAAACTCATGCTTATGCTATGCCAGTCAAGTTTTTGGTTAACAAGGTCTCGATGAATTTGAGATAGTACAACGCTTCTTTTTTTAAACGAATATTTAAACTTCCAAACTATACACCAATTTACGCTATACATATGGAATCAAGGATCCCTCCGATTTTTCTAAAAAATCTTTAATTTAATGCCGATTACATAGTAAAAGTAATGCAAAGGTCAAATGAAAATCTTCATAAACAAATGATGGATTTCGTATCGCCGTTTAAAGAATGGTATGAAATAGCAAATGCGCAGGTATTTTATCTAAATCTTGGTACAACTTCTCTTGATAATTGGAAAAATAGGTTTTATGAATGTATTGCGTTGGTTAATGATTCATTGTATCTCAAGTTCTTGAATAGGGCTCGAACCTCTCTAAGCAGATTGGTCTATAAGCAACTCGATCACACTTTGTTTGTAAACAATTATTTTAATAGTAATCTTTCAACCAAATTGTAAACAAATTTCGGATCCCAAAATTGACAACCGAAAATTGTTCTATTGACTACCGCGGTTATTGGCTGAAAATTGAGTACAAAATAGTCATATTGACTACTACTAAAATAGTCAATATGATGACTTTTTTTTTCTGTGTACAAAAACCAAAACGTCCAAGTCCAGAAAAAAATATACAAAAAGACTAGGAGTGGAGAAGTAATTAGGGTTTTTAAAAAAATGAGTGGAGATCAATCAATTGGCCAAAAACTAATTCTTAGGAGATAGAAAATAACCTTCATAGTAGTTCCAAAAATACCTTAAACATTCCCAGCAGAAAAAAACAATACACATTTAGCGTGACAAGCAGGAGTAAAGGGCTTTCTAACTTCATTACCAAAAGTTGAGTCCCATCTCCAAAAGTTTACTTGGAGTTCCTTTGCATCTCAATATGTAACGTTTTTAGTGAAAACCAAAGCTAACTATTCCACAGAAAAAATATCGAGTAAGTTTAAGGTATTCGATGATGTGATGAATGAAATTAATTTAAGCTTTTTCAAATATAAGGACGAACTAAAGAAATAAAAATTATTGCAATGATTTTCACATCGTTGGAAAGCTGTATTTGTAAGCTACCAATCAGTGAAAGCCGCATATTTTTTCAAGGCTTGCTTGCGGAACTAACGCCAATGACAGATACTTTTCATTGTCTGTGTTTAAATGCAGTAATTTTAGTTAACCACCAATACTACCCAAACAGGACCTCGCAGAATGTTTTGGGTATTGATAGAGCTTGAAAAGGCCTATGTTAAAATGTGTTTCTCGATGGGTTCGGGAAAAGTGATAAACTAGGAAGCGATTTTTTAAAAGATCACCAAAAGATGAAGTCTGTACTACCGAAAAAGCAAGCATGAAAACAATCTTACAGAATCTTATTTAGTTGAACACCTTAATAACTACTTTTTTCTGCATTAGAGTGTAACTTCCTTAGATCAATCCACATTAGAATAAAAATTGGTGATCCACAAGTAACCGATTTGAGAGCCTTGCAATATCAACGTAGTGGTTATATAAAATACAATCTTAGTCACGAAAATGACTTAAAAAATTAGAAGTTAACACTTTGCCGGGATATTAAATAATTTTATTTCAAAATTATACAATGAAAAAGTAAAAAATCAAAAAAGAAAAATCGTTGCATTTGCAAAAAATTAAGGTTGTTTTTCACAAAGACTACCAAGAACATTATGATTTATTATCATTTAACTGATCTAAGCTTCAATTTAAAGCCTGAAAAAATTTGTTAATTCAAATTATTCCTGTTAAAAAAAATTGATATTAATTTTTCAAGACCTCGTAAGTCTTTAAATTTGATCTCATGCAGTTCCCACAATCGTTTATACAAAAATGTCTTACTGAATCTATTACAAATGATATATAAAATATTATAATAATAAATAAAACCCTACACAGTTTCTTCTTTTTTATATTCTAAAGCGATTTCTTACTCCTTGTGGAGTATTTACTATTTACGAATTTTCGACTTACAAGATTTTGAGAGAAAGCTGACTAAAAATAATGAATTCTTGCAAATAATATGGACTTATGTTGGGCGCCATCTTCACTGCAAGATTAATTATTTATTATTATTATTCGTTTAAGAAAAAAATTATGCAATTAAGCTAATGTTTTTTTTCGCCGATACTTAAATAAATATCTCCTTATGTCGTTTATTCCTCAAATATGAGAACAATATGGACCCATGTTGGGCGCCACTATGAAATTAAATACGATTTCTTGCACATTTGGTACTTTTTTATCATTAATAGTGACTTTTTGTTAGTCATCTATATTTAAATATGTTCTCAGTATTACAAAAAGAAGTTTTCGACATAATAAAAATAAAAAATTTTCATCGTTTGACTACTTTTAAAGAAGTGTGTATTCTTGAAGTTTTTAACTCTTTTGTTTGAAAAAACTAATTTACATTTTTTCATTTTCTGTGGAACAAATTAAATAAATAACCAAAAGTAAACATTTTAAGAACTTTGATCTTGTTAAACACTCTCGTGCACCGTATTCTGTGTATTTTATGTTACATACAGTAAGGCCTTTTACCTAACTGTTATGGTTAAAACGCAAAAGAATTAACGTTTAAAAAGCGTACAATTTTAGAATATTGATTCTTGAACCTGCTTTGGTACATGTTGGGCGCCACTTTAAAAAACAGCAGACTTAAACTTAAATATTGATAAAATTAAAAATAACTTATCTAAAAGCCTTTAACTTTTTTTTAGTATTTAACTCTTGTGAATAATTTTGTCTATTCTAATAAAACTATCGTATTACTAAACATTATTCGGAGCACCTTACTCTTTCCTTAATGAACTTCACCTTTAACCTACATCTCAACTATACCTATAGTTACCTTATCTTAATAGATTACTTATCAAATATTTATTCTATGGTATGGTTTACCCTTAAAATCCTCAATTAAGACTATGCACACATAGATAACACATTCATCTTCCTTTCTTAAAATTCTATCCTATATTTTTTTTTCTATAAATAACTATCTGAGAATTCAAAGTCTGATTGACTTGCTCTGGAGGAGCGTGTCATTTGTGAGTAACCACCGCCAATCGCACTATCGAAATCAGACGATGTAGTTGCTTCAGGCTGGATCACTATTAATGATTCTTTACCTTGTGTAATTGCTAATGTTGTCGGTGTAATGACGGTGCCTCCTTGTGAACCTATTACATTTGTCGTCGTAATAGTTCCTCCACTTCCAGCTCCAACTCCAGCTCCTATAGCACCAGCACCAACACCACCTCCTTCTCCTGGTGGTTTATTATTCGCATCCCGATCCACTAATCGTTGTCGAAGAAGTCGGATTTTTTCTTCTTTCTGTTAGAAAAGAAATAAACGAAATGAATAAATAAGGAAAATACAAGTTAATTGAAAAGCATTAGTATGTCAGGGTTGTTATATAAATAAGAGTTGGGGTTTAAAGTTTCATAATGAGGTATTTAATGAGAAAAGTAAGAACAAATATTTATGTAAGTTTATTTACAGAAGTAGAGTATGGGAAAGAAAAGTGAAAGAAACACAAAAAAAATGTTCTTTTCGTAAAAAATTTGTCAAGAAGTTGGATAAGTTTAATTTGGTTGAAATAATTTTAAGTACAAAATTTGTTTAAAAAGAAAAAAATCGGATTTTCTTCAAAATTTTTTAGTGTTTCCCTAGAAAATTGAGGGTTAACTTTTAACTGTGAAAAGATTTCAAAATACTTTCCAAAAGTAAACAAATGAAAAAAAGAAAATTCTGTATATGTGTATGTTGCAAAATCATCAACTATTAAAAGCTAAAAATGAAAATCTCTACCCTTTACAAAATCTCCTATCTAAGACTTACAAAAGTAATTTAACTTAATTTGCTATTAGGAAAGGATTTAAATGCGATGTCAGTGCACATTTATTTTAAATTCCTGAACATTGCAATTGGGGAAAACAGAGTGTGGCAAGGCATTTCACATTCGTGAAGTGCGGAAAAAGAACTAATCTCTATACTTGACAGCACGACCAAAGTTGTGCTTTATGGTGTGCTGATGAGCATTCCTGTTAGAACGCTTATTACGGCTGAACAACTTAAGGTAGGGCTATTTCTCTAAAACATAGTCCATAAGACAAGAAACTTTGCAACTGCCGTAAATGATTCAAGGTTAGCATCACCAAGCAATTTAAATGCTCTACGTTCAATACTGTCTAAGAGACTTAAATAAGTTGCAGAAGCACAACCGCAGAGATAGGAAATATACTCAAAATTCAGACGTAAATAAGTCTTATGTAGATAAAACCCCGATCAGAGAGGGTAGTAATCTTTTTGCATGGCCTTACGACAGTGAAACATTTTGCTACAATTTTGACTACAACGCCTGTGTGATTCTTTTACAAAAGGTGGTTGGAGGCACGCAAAGCGGCTCATGAGCTCTATGAGCAGTAGAGGGGAGAGGAGCACCGACTTCTCTGAAGGGAAAAAGAGAGGGCATGAGAAGCGTGCGGTCGAAGATGTTGAGTTTGGTTGAGTTTAAAAGCAGGAATGAAGTTCGCAAGTTTTATGAACAAATGAAACGAAATTCATAGGTACATAAACCCAGAACCGAGGGCTGCAAAGACGGAAGAGGAAACATTATAGTGGAACTACAGTCAATGCTGAGGATATGGAAGGACCACTTCTGCAGACTGTATAACGACGACGACTAACCAAATTCCGCTTTCAGGCAGCATGATCCATTCAACATAGACGTCGAAAACCAACAATCCCGTCTTCCCGACTTAGACGAAGTACAAATTGCCATATCCAAGCTGAAGTCTAACAAAACCGTTTAAGCAGACGTCTTGAATGCCGAGTTCTTCAAAGCAGCTGAAGAAAATTTGGTTAGGAGCATGCATGGCCGGAGGAAAGTATGCCCGATGAATGGAACCTCAGTATTGTTTGCCTGATCCTAAAAAAAGAAGACCCTCTAAACTGCAACAATCAACAACCTGATAGTTTTTTATCAGTGTGGTTTTAGACCAGGAAAGTCGATCAAATATACACATCCTGGAAAAACCCAAGAACATCAAATCGACACCCACCACCTTTTCATCAATTTCAAGGCCGCATATAACAGCATCTACAGGGACGAGCTGTATAGAGCTATGTCTAGTTTTGGCATCCCTGCCAAACTTTTCCGTTTGTGTAGGATGACCATGGAGAATTCTTAATAAAACATTTCGATATTAAAAAAGGTTTTAGACGAGGTGATGCGCTGTTATGCGCTTTTTTAAACGACTTGGTTAAAACTTCAATATCGACAGACATAACTTTGAGGTACTCAAGGACTTGGTCTATCTAATCTCCACTTTAAACGAAGAAAACAACACCAGCGCTGAGATCAAACGAAAAATAACTTACTGTTACTTTGGGATAAGAAAGCAATTGAGTAGCAAAGCCCTCCTTCGAGGGACCAAAGTGTCGCTCATCATCCCTATCCTGCTATGCATGGACTATGACAAAAGCGGATGAAAGCACCTTGTGTCGATTTGAGAGAAAAGCTCTTCGTGTGATCTACGGTTCTGTATGCATCAAAGAAGAGTGGAGGAGAGGATGGAACGACGAACTGTACGGGCTGTACAGTGACGTAGACTTAGCCAGAAGGGTAAGAGTCCAACGACTAAGATGGCTGGGTCACGTAGAGCGAATGGAAACCAATGCTCCAGCCCGGAAAGTTTTCCAATCCACACCCACAGGACAGCGCAGTAGAGGAATACCACGGATCAAGTGGCGCTTACAAGTGGAAAGCGACCTCAACCAACTTGGAGCGCAAAACTGGAGACATCTAGCTAGGGACCGAGTTAGATGGAGAAGTTTGTTGGATGAGGCCCTAGTTTACACAGGACTGTAGCGCCACCTTAAGTAAGTAAAGTTGGAGATAAACATACCGAGAATTTCAAGATTTTTAGTCTCCTCAGGTAAGTCCATTAGACAAGAGATCATTTATAAAATGGCGAAAGAGTATAGGAGGCAGAACAGAGTATTGAACGTTTTGAAATGTTATATTTAATCCAACGAAGAAGGGATCAGTCAAACTCTATTAAATGCCTCAAAAATATCATGTTATCTAATTTTAAATTCTCCAAAACTATGTAAACATGTATTCCACTTTTCGGTGCGATAAACCGTCAGATAACCAGTGGACCTATTGCTACGGAAGCAGTTCTGTACGTTGTGTGATGATAGTTACTGATTTTTTCTATGACATTATGAAGGAACGTAAGTGCAACTGGTCTATAATTCGAGGCGAAGGACGAAAAATAACATTTTCCATATAATCGGAACAAGACCTAAAGACTTGAAGATTTGGATAGACAAAAAAGTTAACCCAGTTGTTTTTTCAAGTCTTCAGAAAAATAGTCGGAATGCCATCAGGGACAGCGCTAACAGCACTACTTACGACTCTAGCTAGAGTATGTTTGCGAACAAAGGTTGGTAACATAAGATCAATAACGCTCTCAAGTATACGCGATATCATAACACACTCTGTGGAATTCTTAGCTCTTTCTATTGAATTGAGAAATGGTGTGTTTTTAACAATGTGCAAAGAAAAAAATTAAAAGGTAGAATCCCTCATTTTTTTATTAATGAAAAACTGCCATTGGCATTTTTATCCTTTATTTTTGGTTATTCTTAAATTTGATCCTTTGAATGTTTACTTCGTCAAGCTTCCTGATTCGCTTAAACTTTTTACGGGTTTCCTGAGTTGGGTTGGCTTTTTTAACAAAGGAAGCTTACCGCTTTAACCGTAATAACGTCATTGCATATCAAATCATGCGTTTTCTTGGGGCTGATGTTTTTAAACCTTTTTGGTTGAAAGTTCTCATTTCCAAAAGAATCACACGTGTGATCATATTTGCACTAAACTTAAGATTCTGAAATAATAGTTGAGACAATATTTTCAAACATTTCTCGTACATAGGTGCCCTTTCGTTAGCTGGAGGGAACTAAAAACACAGTGGTAAGTGAACTTTTAATAGGGTATTTGTTGCTTAAGAATCTAAGATTTGGGCATTCATTTTTAAGTTTAGCTATTTTACATTCGGAGATTTGGTATTGGGTGTAATATTAATATTTTCCAAACTCAATTAAGAAGGGACCAAAAAACATGATCGAATTTGTTAAGTTTAATACTCTTCGCGTAACAATTTATTTAACAATACTTTTCTGAATACAAAATAAGACCTTTATTTACCGATAGAAAACCTTTTATGTTTAAACCTCAAATTTAAAATTACCCATATAAGATAGAGAAATCCCAATTTTTTAATTTTTACATTTCTGAGATCTAATGGGGATTAATGCGATAAAGGATTTTAAAGAATCTATACCTAAATTTATCAAGAAATACACCAACCGAAAATTCTCCAAATGTAGTGATATTAAGAAAGCATTCTTTGAAGGTGTCTGGATTGCTGTATAGATGAAATTTGTGTTCCTATTTGTCTTATTGAATCTAGAGCTTTACTCCAGCATTTGTCTATCCAGAATACCTCATCAATGATTCATTTAACTTAAATTCTGTAAGAACATTTCCGAAGATTTTGAATTGGGTTCTGAATTTCTGCTATTAAGATTATTTCTGCCAATTGTCGAAGTAAACCTAATAATTTTGGATTCAGGACTTAATTCTGTATGAGCTTAAAATATATGGCAGTTCCATTTCTTTTTCTCTCTGTCACCTAAAGAAAAACCCACAATTTTCCATCTACAAATCCCCATTGTGCACAAATTGCATTTTTGTGTGTTTCCGAATACTAAATTCCTAAAACGCTACATTGACGAAAGAATTCTTTGTAAAAAACTTACCTGTGATATCAGTCGTTGCAGTTCTTCATTCTCTGTAACCAGCTTTTGATACCTTTCCTCGTCTTCTTTTGAAATCCCCGAGTCTGGATTATATTTTGATTCCGCTTTATCCTTTGGATGTCGAATCACTTCAATTACCTTCAAAATCAAATGAAATATAAAAACCAGGTAAGCATAAAAATGTATGTATGTACGAGTATATGAAAATAAAACAATGTTTATTTTATATAAAAATTTACCTTTGGCACAAATATCAGCAACATGCTGAGAAAACAACAAAATATCACAGCCAACGACACAAATGCAAACGATGCGTCCTGCTGTGAGGCAATAACCATGCCAACGGGTGCTGTTATCAGGCAAAGGACAACCACGTTGTATATGCTCATGCCAACGTATCTGGAATCGTTGATTTGCTTCACTTTTATCGAACGTGTTTCATAAGCAAGAAACAGTCCAAAAACTAGGATCAATCCTTTAAATCCATATACGAGTCCTGAAAATACAAAAACAAATACACACATTGAGAAAGAAGGATTCATATATTTTTGTTAACTTTGTTAAAAGGAAGACTTGATGCAATTTTGTTGTGATGCTGATGTGTGTAATTTTGTTTTATAGTATGTAATGAACTCATACCAAATATTGTCAACCAACTTACCAAGCCACATGGAATTCCTTTCACTCTCACAATGTTCCAGCTCGGGGCGAATTTGAATATCATCCGTCGTTGAGATGGGATCTTCGAGGGGGAATGTCTCCAGGATACGCTGCAGTGGATCGAATATTTGCCATGCCAAGAGGATAACCAAATCGACTGACAGTAAGCCGGAAACCATTGTGTACAGTTTCCATGGTTCGACTTTTTTCTGCAATGATGTGATGACAAAAAAGAGAAGAGAAAGGACGAAAAAAAAGGAAGAAATGAAATAAGCGATATACTCGTACTCCTATATCATATAAGGTAGGTTGTGTTTTGTGAATTGTGAGATGTGAGTAGAAGTGGAAGTGGAGTTAAGTTTGGTCCTGAAGCGTGCTCGACTCGGTGTACGGCTATGCTTATAGGAAGCGAGGATATGTTTGGGCATATACTACAGGACATTATATTATGAACTCTTCATTGTATCTAGAGGTACGTTATGTGAGTTTATAACTATCTATGTAATATGTGAGATTTACAAAATGGCATGATGGTGCAAATCCTTGGAGAGACCCACACTACATACGAGTATCTAGGTCTACAACACTCTATCGCAGTGCATGATTTGAAGTCACTTTAGGTCAAAATGGAGATGAAAATAAGAGCAGAGGCATCAGTAGTTCGCTGCTCTGCTAGTTCATATTGCATCATCAGCATGGAAAGAATTATTCTTTGTGCATCACGTTGTATGTCTAACGTTTATACGGATACTCATGGAAGTGTCACGTAATAGATGCACTTCTTCTTCTTCAGTTTTTTTTCCCGAGTGCAAAAACATTCGTATTCAGATACTTTGTATCAAGTTCCATAGTCCTAGGTTCATACAAAGATACATATCTATCTATGACGGTTTGTAGTCTTCGTCGGTCGTTTTGTATGATTGAATTTTTATGTAAATGCGATTTTTTTAAGTTTTTTTTTACAATTCAACATTAAGTTGAGTGTTTCTTGTTTTTGGTATCTTTGTATTGCTGATGTTGTAGGTTTATTATATATGCATGTGTATTTTAATGGACACTTGAAAAAGTTGCAGGAACGTGATTTTTGGAAATGCTATTTTTCAAAGATTTGCTTGTTTAAGTTGGTCTATGTATCGATTTCTACAAAAACAGGTTCTATTATTTTATGAAATTGTTTTCTAGTTGAAAAAGTCCTTAAATAGAATTTATTCTAAATAGTTAAGCATTTTTTTAATGGGGTATCTAAGTTTCAGTTTTCTAATACTACATAAGGTAAGAGTATTATGTAAGGATTTGGTTTGTCAATTTTTAAATTTTATGGTAGAGGTTAAAAACATATCTATTTTCAAAAAATATTAACTATATTGAAACAAAAAAACTTTCAGTTTTATGGTTATTAACATAAAATAATCTCTTTTGTGGGAATGCAATCTTTTATGGCATCAATATAGTGATTGCATTTAATGAATTCACCTAAAGATTGGAACTTCACATTTTGCAATCATCAACCATTTCAATGTAGAAAGACTGCAATAATTTCCTCTCCAATTATTGTAAGTGTTTGCATTTTTTTAAGTCAATGCATTCGTTTGAATTCTTTGAATTATTATTTTGTATTTTTGGACGAAAATTTTATTACACACTTTTAAAATTTTTATTTTTATCTCTTGGTGTCTGACACCGAAAATTAATGTGCGAGGTGTATGGGCCACTTTAGAATATTTTTTGTAGTGAAATCTCGTATTAGATTGTAAGAGAAAAAAATGACTTTAAGTGAATTTAAACACTTCAAAAGAATGCAGACTTTTAAAGAATGTAAGGACTAAAATCCAATGCAAATACCTTAAGTGAATGCAAGGCCTTTAAGGGAATGTAAAATTGTTGCATTCATTTTAAGGTAAAATTGTTGGTGATTGCAAAATTGTAAGTCACTATTTTAAGGTAAAATCAATAAATGCAATCTTTAAGTTGAGTTAAATAAATGATTTGAGATGATAGCATTCCAAAAAGATTGTATTCTTTTACAAGTCTACTACCTAGTGAAGTTTTTTCCTGTGAAGAAAAATCATATACAAGTATAAAAAATAAACTTTACAGAGTGTAATAATTTATTTGATAATAAATTGCGAGTAAAATCTTTACCGGCATGGAAAAAAATGTGCAAATTGTACACGTTACTTAAAATTTCACATTATACAAAAAATAATGAATAACTAGCGGCTCGGTACGTGCTTCGCTACGTATAAGGCATAGTAATAAAAAAAATTATTAAAATAATTATTAAGTTCATTTATTCAAACAAAAAAATATTTCAAATTGCTAGCTATTTGAAAGTCCAAATGACCCAAATGATATATTGTTTATATTATATTTATCAGCAAAGAGTAAAAACTTAAAAATAAAAAAGAATTAGGTACTCTTACTATGGTTGGTCTATTTGGGTTAGTCTTAAACAGTTGGATAAACAATATTTTTATTTTTTTTTTTGTGATTTTGCGCATGAATACATAAACAGTTGAGGGTACCGACTCTGAAAAAGGCAACATAAAGTTGGCCATGTGAAAATCATGATTCCTCCAAATTTAAAAATTCAATTGGATAATTTATTGGTTCATCTTGATTCATAACACTGTCAATTGATTTATATGTCGTGACTACACTTGGCAGTTTCGATTGAATTTGAAAATTAATGGCATTGATATGATTGTTTTTCGGTGTTAAACTGGTGCGTTCTCTCAAACAATCATGATTTCTGTAATTCTGAAGAAAATTCGGATAAACACATTCAACCAACTCATCTATAGATTGCGCAATTGTACAAAAATTGTTCGGTAAAGTGAGCAACCCGTTGGTACTGTCGATTGGTATTTTGACATCACCAATTTCTTAAAATTGTTTTGATAACTCATGGGCAGTGCAGCATAATGTAAGTGAATACGCATATTAATGTTAAGTGTCAATTTTTGAACATATCTCCAAAGAACTGATGACTTCAAACAGGCGTTTATTTCATTAGTAGGAATTGAGGTTAATCGCAGAACTTTTGCCATAGCAGAATTTCTCGAAATATTGCAAGTTGGAGTTTCAATCACCCGTACAATGTACATTCAATGGCAATTTTAATAGAGAGTGTGCAGTCCGACCATAATGTTACAGCAATTCCGTAAGATGCAAGTGGCAATGCAATTTTCTGTTCCGATCGAATAGTCGCTAAAATCAATGATACAACCAAAGTTTTGCCTGTACCACCAGATGCATCCAAGAAATATAATCAACCTCTATTATTGGAAATGGCTTGCATAATTGTATCATACACATGTTTTTGTTAAATATTTAATTTAGTTAAATCCGATTGTACAAATAAACGTAAATCACGTTGCAATTCACAGTCAAAAAAAGCATGTATCTTACGACTTGGTGCGGTCATACCCAATTGTTCTAACGCCTTATTTACAATCGTTAAACTCATATCTTCAATTATTGTTACAGCCTCGTTCTACATTTTCAAGGTAATCAACAAATCGGGATTTCTTTAAGTACAAAATGTTTGTATATGGGAATATAGAAAGATGTTGATTTTATACCTTTTTAAAGATTTTTGTTTTAATTTTCTCTACGTACAAACCTTCTCTAATTCAAGACCAAAATTAGCCAAATCGGTAAAGGCATTGTTGAGTTATAAAATTACAACGAAAAGTGGCATTGATTTTTATATATATAGATAGAAGATAATTTGGAATTTTTTGACAGGTTGGTTAAGGTTTTCATTGGAAATGTAATTGGAAGTAAATTTCTTGATTCGAACTAAGCATTATTTAAATTAAATCAAGCTGATTTTAATAAATAATTATTTTTGGAAACAAAACAAATTACCTTCACTTTATTACCAAACATAACCAATTTCAATCTGTTCATTATTTGTAAACCTCGAAATAATTTTTCCAATGATAAAAACCTATCATAGCCATAAGTTGTACCTTTAAGCCAGTTAAAGAAAAGAAAATCATTGCGTTGTTAAAGAAGCGAAATGAGAAAATGTCCTCACAAGTTTTTTTACTTTAAATGACTTTATTTTGTATCAACGAATGTTCACACTGACTAAGCACCCTTTACATACAAATTTGTTCATCTCAAAAGATTAATTTTTTTTTAAATGTTTCCCATTTACTATTTGTCTTATTTGGTACTTATTTTAAAGAACAATCAGCTAAGTCACTATTTTGTTCATACGAACCGCTAATTTTGAAGGTTTAATGATAAAACTTCCCACATAAATTTGACTTGAGTATTTAAAGTTTTTCAACAATTTTAATGGTATAATTTTTAATTGTTGAACAATAAAAAAATAAAATTAAATTTCCATTTAAAGCCCTAAAAGCCGATTCCTTTATAGAGTTCTAAAATTAATTTAAAACTTGATCTTGATAGGAACTATCGGTTTATCTTTAAACTTTGGTTAAAAATTATTTTGAACTTTATCACTCTCCATAATTTAGTTAGAACGCGGTGTAAATTTATGTATAATTGAGGTTTTGTTAAAAAAAGTTGTTACCAAAATTTAGTATAGAATATTTGTCAGGTTCGATTTCTCGAAAACAATTTTGGCATTAATTTCAGCTTAATATTTTTTGCTTATTTGGTTTCACAAATTTTTTGTGCAGTGCTCGTCTTGACTAGGCATTTAGCGTTGTTGGATTACATAGTGTTTGCGGTTAGAATCTGTATTTAACTTTAAAGTGCACAAATTGACAAAGGGCCTACAGACGTTATGTCCTGTTAGGTTAAAAGTCTTAATGTATATGTGATAATTTGGTAAACAGGTAAACTTGGCGTATGAGAGAATAAAGTATTCATTGAAGCGTGTGTTGTTTGTTTTCAACAACATTTTAGGACCAAGTGAGCATTATGTCATCTTCAAACAACATATTTTGAACAGGTTTTTCTTCTTCAAACGAACAAATTATAATCTTCACGTGGTAGGAAATTAAATACATAAAAAAGAGGCCGGAATGCGTCCCACACTGATAACTTCCTATCTGTGCCCGTCTGTCAATTTGTCTAAATTTTCAACAAAATATAAAATCAACATTTTGTGTGAGATGAAAGAGTTCTCAAAACACTTGGGTCGAAAACTGCGGTGGTGTTCATTCTTTTGGAAGGTTTTCGTGAAATAAAAGGGAGTTACATAATGTGGAAGGACCACTTCTGCAGACTGTATAACGGCGACGACGAACTGACTTCCGCAGTCAGGCAGGATGACCCATTCAACATAGACGACGAAAGCCAATAATAACGTCCTCCCGACTTAGACGAAGTAAAGATTGCTGAAGTCTTATAAAGCCGCTGGAGCAGATGGCTTGAATGTTGAACTCTTGAAAGCAGCTGGGGATAAGCTAGTTAGAAGCATGCACCAACTTATCTGTAAGATATGGTCGGAAGAAAGCATGCCCGATGAATGGAACCTCAGTATTGTTTGCCCGATCCTGAAAAAAGGAGACCCTCTAAACTGCACCAACTATAGAGGCAGTCTACTTAACATCGCTTACAAAATCTTCTCTGCCGTAATATGTGAACGTCTAAAGCCCATCGTCAACAACCTGATAGGTCATTATCAGTGTGGTTTTAGACCAGGAAAGTCCACAGTTGATCAAATATTCGCAGGATGACCATGGAGAGTTTACGCTGCTCTATAAACGTTGGAAACAACTTAACAGAACCTTTCGATGTCTAAGAAGGTTTTAGACAAGGTGATGCGCTGTTATGCGATTTTTTTTAACACCGTACTTGAAGGAATAGTGCAGATCTCACACGTCAACACGTCAACACGTCAACGCAGGATAACTCTTGCTTTCCGCGCGAGGGACCAAAGTGTTGCTATATAAGACCCTTATCATCCCCTTATCATCTATACCGGGCAGAAGCATGTACTATGACAAAAGAGGATGAAAGTACCTTGGGCCGCTTCGAGAGAAAAGTTCTTCGTGTGATCTACGGTCCCGTATGCATCTAAGGGGAGTGGAGGAGAAGATGGAACTACGATCTGTACAATGTACGGGCTGTACAGCGACGTAGACTTAGCCAGAAGGGTAAAAGTCCAACGAAAGTCTTCGAATCCACACCCACAGGACAGTGCAGTAGAGGAAGACCGCGGATCAGGTGGTGCGCACAAGTGGAAGGTGACCTCACCCAACTTAAAGCGCGAAACTGGAGACATCTAGCTAGAGACCGAGCTAGATGGAGAAGTTTGTTGGGTGAGGCATTAGTTAACATAGGACTGCAGCGCCAACTTTAGTAAGTAAGTAAGTAAGTGAAATCAAAAAAAGGTCTTTGAAAGTAACAGAGTTATTAATACTTAAATCTTATGTACACTACAGTTAAATCATGACTTTTAATTTTTTTGACTTCCAAAATAAACTTGACTTTAAAGTTAAGCTATTTTTAAAAGTCATAACTTGGAGTCAATTGAATCAAAGTCAATTACCACTGCAGTCACTTTGACACTAAATTTATTTAAAATTCAGATTTGTTGGTACTTTAATTAAGTAATAAATATATAAAATTATAAGTTTATTTAACTATGAACTAAAAACTTTAACTAACTAACTTTAGTTCTTTATAAAAATTTCTTGAATCTTCATGGCTTAAGAAATTACAACTTAAATATAAATGCAAAGGGTGATTTTTTTAGATATTATCTTTTTGGAAACACTGATTTTAACAGCTGAAGCTAGTTTTGTGTTTTGTTTCATTGTCAAACATCTTCAGTGGTCTATAATTTAACCATAAATCGTTTTATAAATGAACAACGTTTGCAAATTATTGAATTTTATTATCAAAAATGAAAATCAATTATTGATTTGTAGTCATTCGCAGCAATTGGGCCTCTGTTACTCAACAACGTGGAAGATTAAGCTGAAGGATTTAGGTTTAATACCTTTCAAAATACAGCTGGTGCAAGAATTGAAGCCGAACGGCAAACTGCAAGGAACAATTTTTTTTGAATAGGCTTTTGGAAAGTTGGCCGAAGATCCTCTTTTTACCGAAAAATTGTGTTCAGCGACGAAGCTCAATAGGTACGTAAATATCCAACTTTTTTTACCCAAAATGTAAGAACTAGATATGTGGTATCAAGAGGAGGGTGCCACACAGCACGCGCAACAATAGACTTATTAAGAGGTGAGTTCGGTGAACATTTTATTTCACGTTAGGGACCGGTCAATTGGCCGGATGGATCATTTTTCAAAAGCCTTAGCAAATTCCTTCTTCGTTTCAAATTTGGCAACAGTTTTCGAGATGAGATTCTTGCTTTTATAAATCCATCTCTTGACTCTCGGCCACACACTGAAGCTGAAGCTTCTGTCACCAGCTTAATGCATCTTTCGACGGCTTGGGTGTGACCTGGATATTTGGATAGCTCTATATTTTCAGAAACATTTTGAACCATTGCGCGTAAGTCGTCATCTGATATTTTTCTAGTTAAAGATGGTTCGGTGATCTTAACTGTAGCCCATTTTATTAGACCGATGTAATCATCGGCATCAAAATTTAAATTTGGGATCTTAATTTGTTGGATTTCATTCATTTTCCTACCTTGTATATCCGCTCTGCTTTTCAAAATCCTTCTAAGGCCTAATTCCCAGACATGGCTTCGGCTATCAGCTAACATAGCAAGTAAAATATTTTCTGGATGGCAAAAATATGCATTACGCTCTATTACCGGTTGAACAATTCCTTAAGGTTTTTGGGTATACATTTTGACGCTTTAATTAGTGCTGAAATGTGTTTTGGTCCATCTCAACAAGATGGTTTTGTTTTAATTTGAAACCAAACAAACGCATACACTTTTATTATGTACGTAGCCAGAAGAAATAACTCCTTTGAAGGTTTTTCAGTTGCTACATAGAGTCGTAGAATCCTGTTAGCTGCTGGCTAACGGTTTGCATGCTCTAAAGCTACATTCCCATTTGAAACTGCTTCACACATTTCATACAGATATTTCTGACCCGTGCTTAAATGTTCTATAGTTATCGGAGGCAGTTCTACCATTATCTTTTCAAAACCTTGAATTGGTAAACTATTACAGCTCTCAAGAGCTTTTCCCAGTACTCCAGAAAAGCCTTTTGGATCATTGGTTTTTCCATCAATATGTGCCATTAAATGACGAAGTGGGAGTTCATTTAGATGGAGTAAACAAATAAACCAATATACTGGCTTACCAATGGCTGCTTCGAGCTGACATACAATACCATTTTTGGATCCACAATAGTTCCATCGCATCCAACCGCTGTAGTTTCTTCCATTTTAACACACAGGATGTTTTTTACAAAGTCAATTATGCTTGAAGATATTGTTTTGGCATTCCTACAGAAAGATGTCCCAGATACTGTCCTTCTGGCTCAGAAACAAGTACAATGTGTTCTTCCACTGAAATCTTCCGATGTGTCCTCGCCCCAATTATTTCCAAAATCATTGTTTTGTCTTTTCGTCTGAAGATTTTTACGTAATTTTTGTCTTTCTCGTCTTATTTTGCTCCTTTCAATCACTTTTGAAGAATCTAGCTTGGAAGCGACAGCAATGTCTTGTAAAAGAGAACTTACAAGAATTGATGCTGACCTGTCGGATACTCCTGTTCTGTCGCAGGCTGATGCTAAACTCGTTAAATTTATCCTAGCTTGTAATTTTTGAATTGACGAACTTCTGCTGGTTAATATCGGTACACCGCTGTCGACATCACCCTCGTCCGTCATAACTTAAAACACTTGGATCATCCCCACTTTCATCAGAAATTTGAAGATCATTTTTAAGTCTCTTAGATTCTTTCATCTCTTCATACCTTTTTCGTTTTAGATCCTCTTGAATTTTGCGATCATTCTTTTTTGTAATCTTTTTCGTCAACTCAGAGTCAACACTAATAATCACCATACTCCTTGACTGCCTTTGGTAAAGTAAAAAACAGCGTTCTGCTTTAGGAACTTTTATTGGGCAAGGACACATTCAAAAGTCATTACATTTACAAGCAGATAAATCAAAAAGTATATTGCTGGTCGATTGAAATAAATTAAGTTTTTCAATAAATGAGCTTTTCTTTAATTTTATATTTTTAACTTCCCATAGGAAGTTATTGTAATGGGTCCGATTTGTCAAATTGAAAATTTTGACATTTCTCGACGTTTCAAGGTCCCTAGAGTCGAAATAAAAGATTTTTAGAAAGATGTCTGTGCGTGCGTGTGTACGTACGTTCGTACGTCCGTACGTTCGCGACGTTTTTTCCGTCGTCCATAGCTCAAGAACCAGAAGAGATATCGACTTCAAATAAATTTTGTTATACAGATAATAAGGCAGAAAGATGCAAAAAGGGCCCTCAAGAAAATTGCGTGGTAGTTTTTTTACCATATCAGTTTAAAAAAAAGGTGAACATTTTGGTTAACCCTTAATATCTTACGAACCAAAAACGCTAGAGACTTGAATTAAATTTTATATAATATATTGTAATGTGATACAAAACATGTATATTTTTTGAAAAAAAAAACAATATAACGGTTTTTTTTTATAAATCAAAAAAACTAAAAAAAAAATTTGTAACCTACAAAATTTTACGACTGAAATATGATTTCATCTCTAAAACAATTTTGTGCAACGACGAATAATGTTTTTGACATCTGATAAAATTTTTAGAAAAATCTAATTGACAGTTTTTTTACAAAAAATAAAAACCAAAAAAAAAGTATAAAAGTTATTAAAAATTGATTTTCGACTCAAATATCTTTTCCAAACTCCGGAATATTAGCTTTAATTTACTTTTATCTTTTAAAAACTATTGTTGTTTTTTTTTTT